>NW_027418942.1:0-12869 GCF_009905375.1 Apium graveolens
AAACGATGTCAAATGAATGGATAGACAAAAAACGATGTCAATGAATGGATTGATGTTAATGTTAATTGTACAAATATATGGTGGAAAGTGACTCTTATAGGGTGCAAAGTGACTCTAATATGGTGAAAAGTATATTACATGGTTGATTAGAGCCAAAATGTGAAACAAATTGACTTGTATGAAAGTGGAACTAAGGGGTGATAAAAGAATGTCAAATTGGATGTATATGATTAACATGTTATTGTACAAGTATATGGTGGAAAGTGACTCTTATATGGTGCAAAGTGACTCTAATATGCTGAAAGTGATTACATGGTTGATTAGAGCCAAAATATGAACATAATTGACTTATATTAAAGTGGAACTAAGGTGATAAACATGTCAAATTGAATGGATATGATGTTAACATGTTAATTGTACAATATATGGTGGAAAGTGACTCTTATAGGGTGCAAAGTGACTCTAATATGGTGAAAAGTGACTTACATGGTTAATTAGAACCAAATGTGGAACAAATTGACTTGTGTGAAAGTGGAACTAAGAGGTGGTAAAAGGATGTCAAATTGGATGTATATGATGTTAACATGTTAATTGTACAATATATAGTGAAAAATGACTCTTTTAAGGTGCAAGTGACTCTAATATGGTGAAAAGTGACTTACATGGTTGATTAGAGCCAAAATGTGAAACAAAATTGACTTGTATGAAAGTGGAACTAAGAGGTGATAAAAGAATGTCAAATTGGATGTATATGATGTTAACATATTAATTGTACAAATATATGTGGAAAGTGACCCTTATAGGGTGCAAAGTGACTGTAATATAGTGGAAAGTGAATTACATGGTTGATTAGAGCCAAAATGTGAAACACATGTCAAATTGAATGGATATGATGTTAAGATGTTAATTGAACAAATATATGGTGGAAAGTGACTCTTATAGGGTGCAAAGTGACTCTAATATGGTGAAAAGTGACTTACATGGTTATTAGAACCAAAATGTGGAACAAATTGACTTCTGTGAAGTGGAACTAAGAGGTGGTAAAAGGATGTCAAATTGGATGTATATGATGTTAACATGTTAATTGTACAAATATGGTGGAAAGTGACTCTAATATGGTGAAAAGTGACTTACATGGTTGATTATAGCCAAACTGTGAACAAAAATTGACTTTTATGAAAGTGGAACTAAGTGGTGATAAAACGATGTCAAATTGAATGTATATGATGTTAACATGTTAATTGTACAAATATAATGGTGGAAAGTGACTCTTATAGGGTGCAAAGTGACTCTAATATGGTGAAAAGTGAATTACATGATGTGATTAGAGCCAAAAGGTGAAACACAATTGACTTGTATTAAAGTGGAACTAAGAGGTGATAAAACGATGTCAAATTGAATGATATGATGTTAACATGTTAATTGTAACAAATATATGGTGGAAAGTGACTCTTATAGGGTGCAAAGTGACTCTAATATGGTGAAAAGTGACTTACATGGTTATTAGAACCAAAATGTGGAACAAAATTGACTTGTGTGAAAGTGGGAACTAAGAGGTGGTAAAAGGTGTCAAATTGATGTATATGATGTTAACATGTTAATTGTACAAATATATAGTGGGAAAGTTGACTCTTTTAGGGTGCAAAGTGACTCTAATATGGTGAAAAAGTGAATTACATGATGATTAGAGCCAAAATGTGAAACAAAATTGACTTGTATTGAAAGTGGAACTAAGAGTGATAAAACGATGTCAAATTGAATGGATATGATGCTTAACATGTTAATTGTACAAATATATGTGGAAAGTGACTCTTATAGGGTGCAAAGTGACTCTAATATGGTGAAAAGTGACTTACATGGTTAATTAGAACCAAAATGTGGAACAAAATTGACTTGTGTGAAAGTGGAACTAAGAGGATGGTAAAAGGATGTCAAATTGGGATGTATATGATGTTAAACATGTTAATTGTACAAATATATAGTGAAAATGACTCTTTTAAGGGTGCAAAGTGACTCTATATGGTGAAAAGTGACTTACATGGTTGATTAGAGCCAAATGTGAAACAAAATTGACTTGTATGAAAGTGGAACTAAGAGGTGATAAAAGAATGTCAAATTGGATGTATATGATGTTAACATTTATTGTACAAATATATGTGGAAAGTGACCCTTATAGGGTGCAAAGTGACTGTAATAGTGAAAAGTGAATTACATGGTTGATTAGAGCCAAAATGTGAAACACATGTCAATTGAATGGTATGATGTTAGATGTTATTGAACAAATAATGTGGAAAGTGACTCTATAGGGTGCAAAGTGACTCTAATATGGTGAAAAGTGACTTACATGGTTATTAGAACCAAAATGTGGAACAAAATTGACTTCTGTGAAAGTGGAACTAAGAGGTGGTAAAGGATGTCAAATTGGATGTATATGATGTTAACATGTTAATTGTACAAATATATGGTGGAAAGTGACTCTAATATGGTGAAAAGTGACTTACATGGTTGATTAGAGCCAAACTGTGAACAAAATTGACTTTTATGAAAGTGGAACTAAGTGGTGATAAAACGATGTCAAATTGAATGTATATGATGTTAACATGTTAATTGTACAAATATGGTGGAAAGTGACTCTTATAGGGTGCAAAGTGACTCTAATATGGTGAAAAGTGAATTACATGATTGATTAGAGCCAAATGTGAAAACACAATTGACTTTGTATTAAAGTGGAAACTAAGAGGTGATAAAAGATGTCAAATTGAATAGTATATGATGTTAACATGTTAATTGAACAAATATATGGTGGAAAGTGACCTCTTATAGGGTGCAAAGTGACTCTAATATGGTGAAAAGTGACTTAAATTTGGTAATTAGAATCAAAATGGTGGAAACAAAATTGACTTGTGTGAAAGTGGAACTAAGAGGTGGTAAAAGGATGTCAAATTGGATGTATATGATGGTAACATTGTTAATTGTCCAAGATATTAGTGGCAAGTGACTCTTTTAGGGTGCAAAGTGACTCTAATATGGTGAAAAGTGAATTACATGGTTGATAGAGCAAAATGTGAAACAAAATTGACTTGTATGAAAGTGGAACTAAGAGGTGATAAAACGATGTCAAATTGGATGGATATGATGTTTAACATGTTAATTGTACAAATATATGGTGGAAAGTGACTCTTATAGGTGCAAAGTGACTCTAATATGGTGAAAAGTGAATTACATGGTTAATTAGAACCAAAATGTGGAACAAAATTGACTTGTAGTGAAAGTGGAACTAAGAGGTGGTAAAAGGATGTCAAATTGGATGTATATGATGTTAACATGTTAATTGTACAAATATATGGTGGAAAGTGACTCTTTAGGTGGCAAAGTGACTCTAATATGGTGAAAAGTGACTTACATGGTTGAATTAGAGCCAAAAGGTGAAACAAAATTGACTTGTATGAAAGTGGAACTAAGAGGTGATAAAAGAATGTCAAATTGGATGTATAATGATGTTAACATGTTAATTGTACAAATATTAGTGGGAAAGTGACTCTTTAGGGTGCAAAGTGACTCTAATATGGTGAAAAGTGAATTACATGGTTGATTAGAGCCAAAATGTGAAACAAAATTGACTTGTATTAAAGTGGAACTAAGAGGTGATAAAACTGATGTCAAATTGAATGGATATGATGTTAACATGTTAATTGTACAAATATATGGTGGAAAGTGACTCTTATAGGGTGCAAAGTGACTCTAATATGGTGAAAAGTGACTTACATGGTTAATTAGAACCAAAATGTGGAACAAAATTGACTTGTGTGAAAGTGGAACTAAGAGGTGGTAAAAGGATGTCAAATTGGATGTATATGATGTTAACATGTTAATTGTACAAATATATAGTGGAAAGTGACTCTTTTAGGGTGCAAAGTGACTCTAATATGGTGAAAAGTGAATTACATGGATTGATTAGAGCCAAAATGTGAAACAAAATTGACTTGTATGAAAGTGGAACTAAGAGGTGATTAAAACGATGTCAAATTGAATGGATATGATGTTAACATGTTAATTGTACAAATATATGGTGGAAAGTGACTCTTATAGGGTGCAAAGTGACTCTAATATGGTGAAAAGTGACTTACATGGTTAATTAGAACCAAAATGTGGAACAAAATTGACTTGTGTGAAAGTGGAACTAAGAGGTGGTAAAAGGATGTCAAATTGGATGTATATGATGTTAACATGTTAATTGTACAAATATATAGTGAAAATGACTCTTTAAGGTGCAAAGTGACTCTAATATGGTGAAAAGTGACTTACATGGTTGATTAGAGCCAAAATGTGAAACAAAATTGACTTGTATGAAAGTGGAACTAAGAGGTGATAAAAGAATGTCAAATTGGATGTATATGATGTTAACATAGTTAATTGTACAAATATATGGTGGAAAGTGACTCTTATAGGGTGCAAAGTGACTCTAATATGGTGAAAAGTGAATTACATGGTTGATTAGAGCCAAAATGTGAAACACAATTGACTTGTATTAAAGTGGAACTAAGAGGTGATAAAACGATGTCAAATTGAATGGATATGATGTTAACATGTTAATTGAACAAATATATGGTGGAAAGTGACTCTTATAGGGTGCAAAGTGACTCTAATATGGTGAAAAGTGACTTACATGGTTAATTAGAACCAAAATGTGGAACAAAATTGACTTGTGTGAAAGTGGAACTAAGAGGTGGTAAAAGGATGTCAAATTGGATGTATATGATGTTAACATGTTAATTGTACAAATATATGGTGGAAAGTGACTCTAATATGGTGAAAAGTGACTTACATGGTTGATTAGAGCCAAACTGTGAAACAAAATTGACTTGTATGAAAGTGGAACTAAGTGGTGATAAAACGATGTCAAATTGAATGTATATGATGTTAACATGTTAATTGTACAAATATATGGTGGAAAGTGACTCTTATAGGGTGCAAAGTGACTCTAATATGGTGAAAAGTGAATTACATGATTGATTAGAGCCAAAATGTGAAACACAATTGATTTGTATTAAAGTGGAACTAAGAGGTGATAAAACGATGTCAAATTGAATGGATATGATGTTAACATGTTAATTGAACAAATATATGGTGGAAAGTGACTCTTATAGGGTGCAAAGTGACTCTAATATGGTGAAAAGTGACTTACATGGTTAATTAGAACCAAAATGTGGAACAAAATTGACTTGTGTGAAAGTGGAACTAAGAGGTGGTAAAAGGATGTCAAATTGGATGTATATGATGTTAACATGTTAATTGTACAAATATATAGTGGAAAGTGACTCTTTTAGGGTGCAAAGTGACTCTAATATGGTGAAAAGTAAATTACATGGTTGATTAGAGCCAAAATGTGAAACAAAATTGACTTGTATGAAAGTGGAACTAAGGGGTGATAAAAGAATGTCAAATTGGATGTATATGATGTTAACATGTTAATTGTACAAGTATATGGTGGAAAGTGACTCTTATAGGGTGCAAAGTGACTCTAATATGCTGAAAAGTGAATTACATGGTTGATTAGAGCCAAAATGTGAAACATAATTGACTTGTATTAAAGTGGAACTAAGAGGTGATAAAACGATGTCAAATTGAATGGATATGATGTTAAAATGTTAATTGAACAAATATATGGTGGAAAGTGACTCTTATAGGGTGCAAAGTGACTCTAATATGGTGAAAAGTGACTTACACGGTTAATTAGAACCAAAATGTGGAACAAAATTGACATGTGTGAAAGTGGAACTAAGAGGTGGTAAAAGGATATCAAATTGGATGTATAAGATGTTAACATGTTAATTGTACAAATATATAGTGGAAAGTGACTCTTTTAGGGTGCAAAGTGACTCTAATATGGTGAAAAGTGAATTACATGGTTGATTAGAGCCAAAATGTGAAACAAAATTGACTTGTATGAAAGTGGAACTAAGAGGTGATAAAATTATGTCAAATTGAATGGATATGATGTTGACATGTTAATTGTACAAATATATGGTGGAAAGTGACTTATAGGGTGCAAAATAACTCTAATATGGTGAAAAGTGACTTACATGGTTAATTAGAACCAAAAAGTGGAACAAAATTGACTTGTGTGAAAGTGGAACTAAGAGGTGGTAAAAGGATGTCAAATTGGATGTATATGATGTTAACATGTTAATTGTACAAATATATAGTGGAAAGTGACTCTTTTAGGGTGCAAAATGACTCTAATATGGTGAAAAGTGACTTACATGGTTGATTAGAGCCAAAAGAGGTGATAAAACGATGTCAAATTGAATGGATATGATGTTAACATGTTAATTGAACAATTATATGGTGGAAAGTAACTCTTATAGGGTGCAAAGTGACTCTAATATGGTGAAAAGTGACTTGCAAGGTTAATTAGAACCAAAATGTGGAACAAAATTGACTTGTGTGAAAGTGGAACTAAGAGGTGGTAAAAGGATGTCAAATTGGATGTATATGATGTTAACTTGTTAATTGTACAAATATATAGTGGAAAGTGACTCTTTTTGGGTGCAAAGTGACTCTAATATGGTGAAAAGTGAATTACATGATTGATTAGAGCCAAAATGTGAAACAAAATTGACTTGTATGAAAGTGGAACTAAGCGGTGATAAACGATGTCAAATTGAATGGATATGATGTTAACATGTTAATTGTACAAATATATGGTGGAAAGTGACTCTTATAGGGTGCAAAGTGACTCTAATATGGTGAAAAGTAAATTACATGGTTGATTAGAGCCAAAATGTGAAACAAAATTGACTTGTATGAAAGTGGAACTAAGGGGTGATAAAAGAATGTCAAATTGGATGTATATGATGTTAACATGTTAATTGTACAAGTATATGGTGGAAAGTGACTCTTATAGGGTGCAAAGTGACTCTAATATGCTGAAAAGTGAATTACATGGTTGATTAGAGCCAAAATGTGAAACATAATTGACTTGTATTAAAGTGGAACTAAGAGGTGATAAAACGATGTCAAATTGAATGGATATGATGTTAACATGTTAATTGTACAAATATATGGTGGAAAGTGACTCTTATAGGGTGCAAAGTGACTCTAATATGGTGAAAAGTGACTTACATGGTTAATTAGAACCAAAATGTGGAACAAAATTGACTTGTGTGAAAGTGGAACTAAGAGGTGGTAAAAGGATGTCAAATTGGATGTATATGATGTTAACATGTTAATTGTACAAATATATAGTGAAAAGTGACTCTTTTAGGGTGCAAAGTGACTCTAATATGGTAAAAAGTGACTTAAATGGTTGATTAGAGCCAAAATATGAAACAAAATTGACTTGTATGAAAGTGGAACTAAGAGGTGATAAAAGAATGTCAAATTGGATGTATATGATGTTAACATATTAATTGTACAAATATATGGTGGAAAGTGACTCTTATAGGGTGCAAAGTGACTCTAATATAGTGAAAAGTGAATTACATGGTTGATTAGAGCCAAAATGTGAAACACAATTGACTTGTATTAAAGTGGAACTAAGAGGTGATAAAACGATGTCAAATTGAATGGATATGATGTTAACATGTTAATTGAACAAATATATGGTGGAAAGTGACTCTTATAGGGTGCAAAGTGACTCTAATATGGTGAAAAGTGACTTACATGGTTAATTAGAACCAAAATGTGGAACAAAATTGACTTGTGTGAAAGTGGAACTAAGAGGTGGTAAAAGGATGTCAAATTGGATGTATATGATGTTAACATGTTAATTGTACAAATATATGGTGGAAAGTGACTCTAATATGGTGAAAAGTGACTTACATGGTTGATTAGAGCCAAACTGTGAAACAAAATTGACTTGTATGAAAGTGGAACTAAGTGGTGATAAAACGATGTCAAATTGAATGTATATGATGTTAACATGTTAATTGTACAAATATATGGTGGAAAGTGACTCTTATAGGGTGCAAAGTGACTCTAATATGGTGAAAAGTGAATTACATGATTGATTAGAGCCAAAATGTGAAACACAATTGATTTGTATTAAAGTGGAAGTAAGAGGTGATAAAACGATGTCAAATTGAATGGATATGATGTTAACATGTTAATTGAACAAATATATGGTGGAAAGTGACTCTTATAGGGTGCAAAGTGACTCTAATATGGTGAAAAGTGACTTACATGGTTAATTAGAACCAAAATGTGGAACAAAATTGACTTGTGTGAAAGTGGAACTAAGGGGTGGTAAAAGGATGTCAAATTGGATGTATATGATGTTAACATGTTAATTGTACAAATATATAGTGGAAAGTGACTCTTTTAGGGTGCAAAGTGACTCTAATATGGTGAAAAGTAAATTACATGGTTGATTAGAGCCAAAATGTGAAACAAAATTGACTTGTATGAAAGTGGAACTAAGGGGTGATAAAAGAATGTCAAATTGGATGTATATGATGTTAACATGTTAATTGTACAAGTATATGGTGGAAAGTGACTCTTATAGGGTGCAAAGTGACTCTAATATGCTGAAAAGTGAATTACATGGTTGATTAGAGCCAAAATGTGAAACATAATTGACTTATATTAAAGTGGAACTAAGAGGTGATAAAACGATGTCAAATTGAATGGATATGATGTTAAAATGTTAATTGAACAAATATATGGTGGAAAGTGACTCGTATAGGGTGCAAAGTGACTCTAATATGTTGAAAAGTGACTTACACGGTTAATTAGAACCAAAATGTGGAACAAAATTGACATGTGTGAAAGTGGAACTAAGAGGTGGTAAAAGGATAGTCAAATTGGATGTATAAGATGTTAACATGTTAATTGTACAAATATATAGTGGAAAGTGACTCTTTTAGGGTGCAAAGTGACTCTAATATGGTGAAAAGTGAATTACATGGTTGATTAGAGCCAAAATGTGAAACAAAATTGACTTGTATGAAAGTGGAACTAAGAGGTGATAAAATTATGTCAAATTGAATGGATATGATGTTGACATGTTAATTGTACAAATATATGGTGGAAAGTGACTTATAGGGTGCAAAATACTCTAATATGGTGAAAAGTGACTTACATGGTTAATTAGAACCAAAATGTGGAACAAAATTGACTTGTGTGAAAGTGGAACTAAGAGGTGGTAAAAGGATGTCAAATTGGATGTATATGATGTTAACATGTTAATTGTACAAATATATAGTGGAAAGTGACTCTTTTAGGGTGCAAAATGACTCTAATATGGTGAAAAGTGACTTACATGGTTGATTAGAGCCAAAAGAGGTGATAAAGAACGATGTCAAATTGAATGGATATGATGTTAACATGTTAATTGAACAATTATATGGTGGAAAGTAACTCTTATAGGGTGCAAAGTGACTCTAATATGGTGAAAAGTGACTTGCAAGGTTAATTAGAACCAAAATGTGGAACAAAATTGACTTGTGTGAAAGTGGAACTAAGAGGTGGTAAAAGGATGTCAAATTGGATGTATATGATGTTAACTTGTTAATTGTACAAATATATAGTGGAAAGTGACTCTTTTGGGTGCAAAGTGACTCTAATATGGTGAAAAGTGAATTACATGATTGATTAGAGCCAAAATGTGAAACAAAATTGACTTGTATGAAAGTGGAACTAAGCGGTGATAAAACGATGTCAAATTGAATGGATATGATGTTAACATGTTAATTGTACAAATATATGGTGGAAAGTGACTCTTATAGGGTGCAAAGTGACTCTAATATGGTGAAAAGTAAATTACATGGTTGATTAGAGCCAAATGTGAAACATAATTGACTTGTATGAAAGTGGAACTAAGGGGTGATAAAAGAATGTCAAATTGGATGTATATGATGTTAACATGTTAATTGTACAAGTATATGGTGGAAAGTGACTCTTATAGGGTGCAAAGTGACTCTAATATGCTGAAAAGTGAATTACATGGTTGATTAGAGCCAAAATGTGAAACATAATTGACTT
Source organism: Apium graveolens (assembly GCF_009905375.1). Lineage (NCBI taxonomy): Eukaryota > Viridiplantae > Streptophyta > Magnoliopsida > Apiales > Apiaceae > Apium > Apium graveolens. Next base: position 9,985 of record NW_027418942.1, read on the forward strand.
ATATTAAAGTGGAACTAAGAGGTGATAAAACGATGTCAAATTGAATGGATATGATGTTAACATGTTAATTGTACAAATATATGGTGGAAAGTGACTCTTATAGGGTGCAAAGTGACTCTAATATGGTGAAAAGTGACTTACATGGTTAATTAGAACCAAAATGTGGAACAAAATTGACTTGTGTGAAAGTGGAACTAAGAGGTGGTAAAAGGATGTCAAATTGGATGTATATGATGTTAACATGTTAATTGTACAAATATATAGTGAAAAATGACTCTTTTAAGGTGCAAAGTGACTCTAATATGGTGAAAAGTGACTTACATGGTTGATTAGAGCCAAAATGTGAAACAAAATTGACTTGTATGAAAGTGGAACTAAGAGGTGATAAAAGAATGTCAAATTGGATGTATATGATGTTAACATATTAATTGTACAAATATATGGTGGAAAGTGACCCTTATAGGGTGCAAAGTGACTGTAATATAGTGAAAAGTGAATTACATGGTTGATTAGAGCCAAAATGTGAAACACAATTGACTTGTATTAAAGTGGAACTAAGAGGTGATAAAACGATGTCAAATTGAATGGATATGATGTTAAGATGTTAATTGAACAAATATATGGTGGAAAGTGACTCTTATAGGGTGCAAAGTGACTCTAATATGGTGAAAAGTGACTTACATGGTTAATTAGAACCAAAATGTGGAACAAAATTGACTTCTGTGAAAGTGGAACTAAGAGGTGGTAAAAGGATGTCAAATTGGATGTATATGATGTTAACATGTTAATTGTACAAATATATGGTGGAAAGTGACTCTAATATGGTGAAAAGTGACTTACATGGTTGATTAGAGCCAAACTGTGAAACAAAATTGACTTGTATGAAAGTGGAACTAAGTGGTGATAAAACGATGTCAAATTGAATGTATATGATGTTAACATGTTAATTGTACAAATATATGGTGGAAAGTGACTCTTATAGGGTGCAAAGTGACTCTAATATGGTGAAAAGTGAATTACATGATTGATTAGAGCCAAAATGTGAAACACAATTGACTTTGTATTAAAGTGGAAGTAAGAGGTGATAAAACGATGTCAAATTGAATGGATATGATGTTAACATGTTAATTGAACAAATATATGGTGGAAAGTGACTCTTATAGGGTGCAAAGTGACTCTAATATGGTGAAAAGTGACTTACATGGTTAATTAGAACCAAAATGTGGAACAAAATTGACTTGTGTGAAAGTGGAACTAAGGGGTGGTAAAAGGATGTCAAATTGGATGTATATGATGTTAACATGTTAATTGTACAAATATATAGTGGAAAGTGACTCTTTTAGGGTGCAAAGTGACTCTAATATGGTGAAAAGTAAATTACATGGTTGATTAGAGCCAAAATGTGAAACAAAATTGACTTGTATGAAAGTGGAACTAAGGGGTGATAAAAGAATGTCAAATTGGATGTATATGATGTTAACATGTTAATTGTACAAGTATATGGTGGAAAGTGACTCTTATAGGGTGCAAAGTGACTCTAATATGCTGAAAAGTGAATTACATGGTTGATTAGAGCCAAAATGTGAAACATAATTGACTTATATTAAAGTGGAACTAAGAGGTGATAAACGATGTCAAATTGAATGGATATGATGTTTAAAATGTTAATTGAACAAATATATGGTGGAAAGTGACTCGTATAGGTTGCAAAGTGACTCTAATATGTTGAAAAGTGACTTACACGGTTAATTAGAACCAAAATGTGGAACAAAATTGGACATGTGTGAAAGTGGAACTAAGAGGTGGTAAAAGGATATCAAATTGGATGTATAAGATGTTAACATGTTAATTGTACAAATATATAGTGGAAAGTGACTCTTTTAGGGTGCAAAGTGACCTCAAATATGGTGAAAAGTGAATTACATGGTGATTAGAGCCAAAATGTGAAACAAAATTGACTTGTATGAAAGTGGAACTAAGAGGTGATAAACTTATGTCAAATTGAATGGATATGATGTTGACATGTTAATTGTACAAATATATGGTGGAAAGGGACTTATAGGGTGCAAAATAACTATAATATGGTGAAAAGTGACTTACATGGTTAATTAGAACCAAAAGTGGAACAAAATTGACTTGTGTGAAAGTGGAACTAAGAGGTGGTAAAAGGATGTCAAATTGGATGTATATGATGTTAACATGTTAATTGTACAAATATATAGTCGGAAAGTGACTCTTTTAGGGGCAAAATGACTCTAATATGGTGAAAAGTGACTTACATGGTTGATTAGAGCCAAAAGAGGTGATAAAACGATGTCAAATTGAATGGATATGATGTTAACATGTTAATTGAACAATTATATGGTGGAAAGTAACTCTATAGGGTGCAACAGTGACTCTAATATGGTGAAAAGTGACTTGCAAGGTTAATTAGAACCAAATGTGGAACAAAATTGACTTGTGTGAAAGTGGAACTAAGAGTGGTAAAAGGATGTCAAATTGGATGTATATGATGTTAACTTGTTAATTGTACAAATATAGGTGGAAAGTGACTCTTTTTGGGTGCAAAGTGACTCTAATATGGTGAAAAGTGAATTACATGATTGATTAGAGCCAAAATGTGAAACAAAATTGACTTGTATGAAAGTGGAACTAAGCGGTGATAAAACGATGTCAAATTGAATGGATATGATGTTAACATGTTAATTGTACAAATATGGTGGAAAGTGACTCTTATAGGGTGCAAAGTGACTCTAATATGGTGAAAAGTAAATTACATGGTTGATTAGAGCCAAAATGTGAAACAAAATTGACTTGTATGAAAGTGGAACTAAGGGTGATAAAATAATGTCAAATTGGATGTATATGATGTTAACATGTTAATT
>NW_027418943.1:0-162811 GCF_009905375.1 Apium graveolens
TAGAGCCAAAATGTGGAATAAAATTAACTTGTATGAAAGTGACATTAATAGGTGGTAAAAGATGTCAAATTGGATGTATATGATGTTTAACATGTTAATTTTGTAATATGTTGGAAAGTGGCTCTTGATGAATCAAAGGACTCTATATGGTGAAAGTGACATGCATGGTTGATTAGAACCAAAATGTGGAACAAAATTCACCTGTATGAAAGTGGAACTAATAGGGCGGTAAAGGATGTCAAATTGGATTGTATATGATGTTAACATGTTAATTATACCATATAGATTTGTGGAAAGTGACGTCATATAGGGTGCAAAATGACTCTAACATGGTGAAAAGTGCCTACATGGTTAATTAGAACTAAAATGTGGACCAAAATTGACTTGTATGAAGTGGCACTAAGAGTTGGAAAAGGATATTTAATGTGCATGTATAAGATGTTAAATGTTAATTGTACCAATATATGATGGCAAGTGACTCTTATAAGGTGCAAATTAACTATAATATGGCTGAGAAGCACTTACATAATTGATTAGTGCCAAAATGTGGCCCAAAATTGACTTTTAGGAAAGGGGGTACCAAGAGGTGGTTAAAGGATGTCTAATTGCATGTACATGATGTTAACATGTTAATTGTATCAATATATGGGGAAAGTGACTCTTATAGGGTACAAAGTGACTCTAATATGGTGAAAAGTGACTTATATGGTTGATTAGAGCCAAAATGTGGAATAAAATTAACTTGTATGAAAGTGACATTAATAGGTGGTAAAAGGATGTCAAATTGGATGTATATGATGTTAACATGTTAATTGTTGTATATATGGTGGAAAGTGACTCTTATAGAATGCAAAGTGACTCCAATATGGTGAAAAGTGACTTACATGGTTGATTAGAACCAAAATGTGGAAGAAAATTGACCTGTATGAAAGTGGAACTAATATGTGGTAAAAGGAAGTCAAATTGGATGTATGTGATGTTAACATGTTAATTATACATATAGATTGTGGAAAGTGACTCATATAGGGTGCAAAATGACTCTAACGTGGTGAAAAGTGACATACATGGTTAATTAGAACGAAAATGTGGACCAAAATTGACTTGTATGAATGTGGCACTAAGAGGTTGTAAAAGGATTTCTAATTGCATGTACATGATGTTAACATGTTAATTGTTCCAATATATGATGGCAAGTGACTCTTATAAGGTGCAAAGTGACTCTAATATGGTGAGAAGTCACTTACATGATTGATTAGTGCCAAAATGCGGCCCAAAATTGACTTGTAGGAAAGGGGGTAGCAAGAGGTGGTTAAAGGATGTCTAATTGCATGTACATGATGTTAACATGTTAATTGTATCAATATATGGGGAAAGTGACTCTTATAGGGTACAAAGTGACTCTAATATGGTGAAAAGTGACTTATATGGTTGATTAGAGCCAAAATGTGGAATAAAATTAACTTGTATGAAAGTGACATTAATAGGTGGTAAAAGGATGTCAAATTGGATGTATATGATGTTAACATGTTAATTGTTGTATATATGGTGGAAAGTGGCTCTTATAGGGATGCAAAGTGACTCTAATATGGTGAAAAAGTGACTTACATGGTTGATTAGAACCAAAATATGGAACAAAATTGACCTGTATGAAAGTGGAACTAATAGGTGGTAAAAGGATGTCAAATTGGATGTATAAGATGTTAACATGTTAATTATACATATAGATTGTGGAAAGTGACTCATATAGGGTGCAAAATGACTCTAACATGATGAAAAGTGACTTACATGGTTAATTAGAACTAAAATGTGGACCAAAATTGACTTGTATGAATGTGGCACTAAGAGTTTGTAAAAGAATTTCTAATTGCATGTACATGATGTTAACATGTTAATTGTACCAATATATTATGGCAAGTGACTCTTATAAGGTGCAAATTGACTATAATATGGTGAGATGTCACTTACATGATTGATTAGCGCCAAAATGTGGCCCAAAATTGACATTAAGGAAAGGGGGTACCAAGAGGTGGTTAAAGGATGTCTAATTGCATGTACATGATGTTAACATGTTAATTGTATCAATATATGGGGAAAGTGACTCTTATAGGGTACAATGTGACTCTAATATGGTGAAAAGTGACTTATATGGTTGATTAGAGCCAAAATGTGGAATAAAATTAACTTGTATGAAAGTGACATTAATAGGTGGTAAAAGGATGTCAAATTGGATGTATATGATGTTAACATGTTAATTGTTGTATATATGGTGGAAAGTGACTCTTATAGAATGCAAAGTGACTCCAATATGGTGAAAAGTGACTTACATGGTTGATTAGAACCAAAATGTGGAAGAAAATTGACATGTATGAAAGTGGAACTAATATGTGGTAAAAGGAAGTCAAATTGGATGTATGTGATGTTAACATGTTAATTATACATATAGATTGTGGAAAGTGACTCATATAGGGTGCAAAATGACTCTAACGTGGTGAAAAGTGACATACATGGTTAATTAGAACGAAAATGTGGACCAAAATTGACTTGTATGAATGTGGCACTAAGAGGTTGTAAAAGGATTTCTGATTGCATGTACATGATGTTAACATGTTAATTGTTCCAATATATGATGGCAAGTGACTCTTATAAGGTGCAAAGTGACTCTAATATGGTGAGATGTCACTTACATGATTGATTAGTGCCAAAATGCGGCCCAAAATTGACTTGTAGGAAAGGGGGTAGCAAGAGGTGGTTAAAGGATGTCTAATTGCATGTACATGTTGTCAACATGTTAATTGTATCAATATATGGGGAAAGTGACTCTTATAGGGTACAAAGTGACTCTAATATGGTGAAAAGTGACTTATATGGTTGATTAGAGCCAAAATGTGGAATAAAATTAACTTGTATGAAAGTGACATTAATAGGTGGTAAAAGGATGTCAAATTGGATGTATATGATGTTAACATGTTAATTGTTGTATATATGGTGGAAAGTGGCTCTTATAGGGTGCAAAGTGACTCTAATATGGTGAAAAGTGACTTACATGGTTGATTAGAACCAAAATATGGAACAAAATTCACCTGTATGAAAGTGGAACTAATAGGCGGTAAAAGGATGTCAAATTGGATGTATATGATGTTAACATGTTAATTATACATATAGATTGTGGAAAGTGACTCATATAGGGTGCAAAATGACTCTAACATGATGAAAAGTGACTTACATGGTTAATTAGAACTAAAATGTGGACCAAAATTGACTTGTATGAATGTGGCACTAAGAGTTTGAAAAGGATATTTAATTGCATGTATATGATGTTAACATGTTAATTGTACCAATATATGATGGCAAGTGACTCTTATAAGGTGCAAATTGACTATAATATGGTGAGAAGTCACTTACATGATTGATTAGTGCCAAAATGTGGCCCAAAATTGACATGTAGGAAAGGGGGTACCAAGAGGTGGTTAAAGGATGTCTAATTGCATGTACATGATGTTAACATGTTAATTGTATCAATATATGGGGAAAGTGACTCTTATAGGGTACAATGTGACTCTAATATGGTGAAAAGTGACTTATATGGTTGATTAGAGCCAAAATGTGGAATAAAATTAACTTGTATGAAAGTGACATTAATAGGTGGTAAAAGGATGTCAAATTGGATGCATATGATGTTAACATGTTAATTGTTGTATATATGGTGGAAAGTGACTCTTATACAATGCAAAGTGACTCTAATATGGTGAAAAGTGACTTACATGGTTGATTAGAACCAAAATGTGGAAGTAAATTGACCTGTATGAAAGTGGAACTAATAAGTGGTAAAAGGAAGTCAAATTGGATGTATGTGATGTTAACATGTTAATTATACATATAGATTGTGGAAAGTGACTCATATAGGGTGCAAAATGACTCTAACGTGGTGAAAAGTGACATACATGCTTAATTAGAACGAAAATGTGGACCAAAATTGACTTGTATGAATGTGGCACTAAGAGGTTGTAAAAGGATTTCTAATTGCATGTACATGATGTTAACATGTTAATTGTTCCAATATATGATGGCAAGTGACTCTTATAAGGTGCAAAGTGACTCTAATATGGTGAGAAGTCACTTACATGATTGATTAGTGCCAAAATGTGGCATTAATAGGCGGTAAAAGGATGTCAAATTGGATGTATATGATGTTAACATGTTAATTGTTGTATATATGGTGGAAAGTGACTCTTATAGAATGCAAAGTGACTCTAATATGGTGAAAAGTGACTCGCATGGTTGATTAGAACCAAAATGTGGAACAAAATTGACCAGTATGAAAGGGGAACTAATATGTGGTAAAAGAATGTCAAATTGGATGTATGTGATGTTAACATATTAATTATACATATAGATTGTGGAAAGTGACTCATATAGGGTGCAAAATGACTCTGACATGGTGAAAAGTGACATACATGGTTAATTAGAACCAAATTGTGGACCAAAATTGACTTGTATGAATGTGGCACTAAGAGGTTGTAAAAGGATTTCTAATTGCATGTACGTGATGTTAACATGTTAATTGTACCAATATATGATGGCAAGTGACTCTTATAAGGTGCAAATTGACTATAATATGGCGAGAAGTCACTTACATGATTGATTAGTGCCAAAATGTGGCCCAAAATTGACTTGTAGGAAAGGGGGTACCAAGAGGTGGTTAAAGGTTGTCTAATTGCATTTACATGATGTTAACATGTTAATTATATCAATATATGGGGAAAGTGACTCTTATTAGGGTACAAAGTGACTCTAATATGGTGAAAAGTGACTTATATGGTTGATTAGAGCCAAAATGTGGAATAAAATTAACTTGTATGAAAGTGACATTAATAGGTGGTAAAAGGATGTCAAATTGGATGTATATGATGTTAACATGTTAATTGTTGTATATATGGTGGAAAGTGACTCTTATAGAATGCAAAGTGACTCTAATATGGTGAAAAGTGACTTGCATGGTTGATTAGAACCAAAATGTGGAACAAAATTGACCAGTATGAAAGTGGAACTAATAGGTGGTAAAAGGAAGTCAAATTGGATGTATGTGATGTTAACATGTTAATTATACATATAGATTGTGGAAAGTGACTCATATAGGGTGTAAAATGACTCTAATATGGTGAAAAGTGACATACATGGTTAATTAGAACGAAAATGTGGACCAAAATTGACTTGTATGAATGTGGCACTAAGAGGTTGTAAAAGGATTTCTAATTGCATGTACATGATGTTAACATGTTAATTGTTCCAATATATGATGGCAAGTGACTCTTATAAGGTGCAAAGTGACTCTAATATGGTGAGAAGTCACTTACATGATTGATTAGTGCCAAAATGTGGCATTAATAGGTGGTACAAGGATATCAAATTGGATGTATATGATGTTAACAGGTTAATTGTTGTATATATGGTGGAAAGTGACTCTTATAGAATGAAAAGTGACTCTAATATGGTGAAAAGTGACTTACATGGTTGATTAGAACCAAAATGTGGAACAAAATTGACCTGTATGAAAGTGGAACTAATAGGTGGTAAAAGGAAGTCAAATTGGATGTATGTGATGTTAACATGTTAATTATACATATAGATTGTGGAAAGTGACTCATATAGGGTGCAAAATGACTCTAACGTGGTGAAAAGTACATACATGGTTAATTAGAACGAAAATGTGGACCAAAATTGACTTGTATGAATGTGGCACTAAGAGGTTGTAAAAGGATTTCTAATTGTATGTACATGATGTTAACATGTTAATTGTTCCAATATATGATGGCAAGTGACTCTTATAAGGTGCAAAGTGACTCTAATATGGTGAGAAGTCACTTACATGATTGATTAGTGCCAAAATGTGGCCCAAAATTGACTTGTAGGAAAGGGGGTACCAAGAGGTGGTTAAAGGATGTCTAATTGCATGTACATGATGTTAACATGTTAATTGTATCAATATATGGGGAAAGTGACTCTTATAGGGTAAAAAGTGCTCTAATATGGTGAAAAGTGACTTATATGGTTGATTAGAGCCAAAATGTGGAATAAAATTAACTTGTATGAAAGTGACATTAATAGGTGGTAAAAGGATGTCAAATTGGATGTATATGATGTTAACATGTTAATTGTTGTATATATGGTGGAAAGTGACTCTTATAGAATGCAAAGTGACTCTAATATGGTGAAAAGTGACTTACATGGTTGATTAGAACCAAAATGTGGAACAAAATTGACCTGTATGAAAGTGGAACTAATAGGTGGTAAAGGAAGTCAAATTGGATGTATGTGATGTTAACATGTTAATTATACATATAGATTGTGGAAAGTGACTCATATAGGGTGCAAAATGACTCTAACGTAGTGAAGAGTGACATACATGGTTAATTAGGACTAAAATGTGGGCCAAAATTGACTTGTATGAATGTGGCACTAAGAGGTTGTAAAAGGATTTCTAATTGCATGTACATGATGTTAACATGTTAATTGTTCCAATATATGATGGCAAGTGACTCTTATAAGGTGCAAAGTGACTCTAATATGGTGAGAAGTCACTTACATGATTGATTAGTGCCAAAATGTGGCATTAATAGGTGGTACAAGGATATCAAATTGGATGTATATGATGTTAACATGTTAATTGTTGTATATATGGTGGAAAGTGACTCTTATAGAATGAAAAGTGACTCTAATATGGTGAAAAGTGACTTACATGGTTGATTAGAACCAAAATGTGGAACAAAATTGACCTGTATGAAAGTGGAACTAATAGGTGGTAAAAGGAAGTCAAATTGGATGTATGTGATGTTAACATGTTAATTATACATATAGATTGTGGAAAGTGACTCATATAGGGTGCAAAATGACTCTAACGTGGTGAAAAGTAACATACATGGTTAATTAGAACGAAAATGTGGACCAAAATTGACTTGTATGAATGTGGCACTAAGAGGTTGTAAAAGGATTTCTAATTGTATGTACATGATGTTAACATGTTAATTGTTCCAATATATGATGGCAAGTGACTCTTATAAGGTGCAAAGTGACTCTAATATGGTGAGAAGTCACTTACATGATTGATTAGTGCCAAAATGTGGCCCAAAATTGACTTGTAGGAAAGGGGGTACCAAGAGGTGGTTAAAGGATGTCTAATTGCATGTACATGATGTTAACATGTTAATTGTATCAATATATGGGGAAAGTGACTCTTATAGGGTAAAAAGTCTCTCTAATATGGTGAAAAGTGACTTATATGGTTGATTAGAGCCAAAATGTGGAATAAAATTAACTTGTATGAAAGTGACATTAATAGGTGGTAAAAGGATGTCAAATTGGATGTATATGATGTTAACATGTTAATTGTTGTATATATGGTGGAAAGTGACTCTTATAGAATGCAAAGTGACTCTAATATGGTGAAAAGTGACTTACATGGTTGATTAGAACCAAAATGTGGAACAAAATTGACCTGTATGAAAGTGGAACTAATAGGTGGTAAAGGAAGTCAAATTGGATGTATGTGATGTTAACATGTTAATTATACATATAGATTGTGGAAAGTGACTCATATAGGGTGCAAAATGACTCTAACGTAGTGAAGAGTGACATACATGGTTAATTAGGACTAAAATGTGGGCCAAAATTGACTTGTATGAATGTGGCACTAAGAGGTTGTAAAAGGATTTCTAATTGCATGTACATGATGTTAACATGTTAATTGTACCAATATATGATGGCAAGTGACTCTTATAAGGTGCAAATTGACTATAATATGGTGAGAAATCACATACATGATTGATTAGTGCCAAATGTGGCCCAAAATTTACTTGTAGGAATGGGGGTACCAAGAGGTGGTTAAAGGATGTCTAATTGCATGTACATGATTTTAACATGTTAATTATATCAATATATGGTGGCAAGTGACTCTTATAGGGTTCAAAGTGACTCTAATACTACATACATAGTTGATTATAGCCAAAATATGGTAAAAAATTAACTTGAATGAAAGTGGTATTAATAGGCGGTAAAAGGATGTGAAATTGGATGTATATGTCATGTTAATTGTTGTATATATGGTGGAAAGTGGCTCTTATAGGGTGCAAAGTGACTCTAATATGGTGAAAAGTGACATACATGGTTGATTGGAACCAAAATGTGGAACAAAATTCGCCTGTATGAAGAACTAATAGGCGGTAAAAGGATGTCAAATTGGATGTATATGATGTTAACATGTTAATTATACATATAGATTGTTGAAAGTGACTCATATAGGGTGCAAAATGACTCGAACATGGTGAAAAGTGACTTACATGGTTAATTAGAACTAAAATGTGGACCAAAATTGACTTGTATGAATGCGGCACTAAGAGGTTGTAAAAGGATTTCTAATTGCATGTACATGATGTTAACATGTTAATTGTACTAATATATGATGGCAAGTGACTCTTATAAGGTGCAAATTGACTATAATATGGCGAGAAGTCACTTACATGATTGATTAGTGCCAAAATGTGGCCCAAAATTGACTTGTAGGAAAGTGGGTACCAAAAGGTGGTTAAAGGATGTCTAATTGCATGTACATGATGTTAACATGTAAATTATATCAATATATGGGGAAAGTGACTCTTATAGGGTACAAAGTGACTCTAATATGGTGAAAAGTGACTTATATGGGTGATTAGAGCCAAAATGTGGAATAAAATTAACTTGTATGAAAGTGACATTAATAGGTGGTAAAAGGATGTCAAATTGGATGTATATGATGTTAACATGTTAATTGTTGTATATATGGTGGAAAGTGACTCTTATAGAATGCAAAGTGACTCTAATATGGTGAAAAGTGACTTGCATGGTTGATTAGAACCAAAATGTGGAACAAAATTGACCAGTATGAAAGGGGAACTAATAGGTGGTAAAAGAATGTCAAATTGGATGTATATGATGTTAACATGTTAATTGTTGTATATATGGTGGAAATTGACTCTTATAGAATGCAAAGTGACTCTAATATGGTGAAAAGTGACTTACATGGTTGATTAGAACCAAAATATGGAACAAAATTGACCTGTATGAAAGTGGAACTAATAGGTGGTAAAAGGAAGTCAAATTGGATGTATGTGATGTTAACATGTTAATTATACATATAAATTGTGGAAAGTCACTCATATAGGGTGCAAAATGACTCTAATATGGTGAAAAGTGACATACATGGTTAATTAGAACGAAAATGTGGACCAAAATTGACTTGTATGAATGTGGCACTAAGAGGTTGTAAAAGGATTTCTAATTGCATGTACATGATGTTAACATGTTAACTGTTCCAATATATGATGGCAAGTGACTCTTATAAGGTGCAAAGTGACTCTAATATGGTGAGAAGTCACTTACATGATTGATTAGTGCCAAAATGTGGCATTAATAGGCGGTAAAAGGATGTCAAATTGGATGTATATGATGTTAACATGTTAATTGTTGTATATATGGTGGAAAGTGACTCTTATAGAATGCAAAGTGACTCTAATATGGTGAAAAGTGACTTACATGGTTGATTAGGACCAAAATGTGGAACAAAATTGACCTGTATGAAAGTGGAACTAATAGGTGGTAAAAGGAAGTCAAATTGGATGTATGTGATGTTAACATGTTAATTATACATATAGATTGTGGAAAGTGACTCATATAGGGTGCAAAATGACTCTAACGTGGTGAAAAGTGACATACATGGTTAATTAGAACGAAAATGTGGACCAAAATTGACTTGTATGAATGTGGCACTAAGAGGTTGTAAAAGGATTTCTAATTGCATGTACATGATGTTAACATGATAATTGTACTAATATATGATGGCAAGTGACTCTTATAAGGTGCAAATTGACTATAATATGGCGAGAAGTCACTTACATGATTGATTAGTGCCAAAATGTGGCCCAAAATTGACTTGTAGGAAAGGGGGTACCAAAAGGTGGTTAAAGGATGTCTAATTGCATGTACATGATGTTAACATGTAAATTATATCAATATATGGGGAAAATGACTCTTATAGGGTACAAAGTGACTCTAATATGGTGAAAAGTGACTTATATGGGTGATTAGAGCCAAAATGTGGAATAAAATTAACTTGTATGAAAGTGACATTAATAGGTGGTAAAAGGATGTCAAATTGGATGTATATGATGTTAACATGTTAATTGTTGTATATATGGTGGAAAGTGACTCTTATAGAATGCAAAGTGACTCTAATATGGTGAAAAGTGACTTGCATGGTTGATTAGAACCAAAATGTGGAACAAAATTGACCAGTATGAAAGGGGAACTAATAGGTGGTAAAAGAATGTCAAATTGGATGTATATGATGTTAACATGTTAATTGTTGTATATATGGTGGAAATTGACTCTTATAGAATGCAAAGTGACTCTAATATGGTGAAAAGTGACTTACATGGTTGATTAGAACCAAAATATGGAACAAAATTGACCTGTATGAAAGTGGAACTAATAGGTGGTAAAAGGAAGTCAAATTGGATGTATGTGATGTTAACATGTTAATTATACATATAAATTGTGGAAAGTCACTCATATAGGGTGCAAAATGACTCTAATATGGTGAAAAGTGACATACATGGTTAATTAGAACGAAAATGTGGACCAAAATTGACTTGTATGAATGTGGCACTAAGAGGTTGTAAAAGGATTTCTAATTGCATGTACATGATGTTAACATGTTAACTGTTCCAATATATGATGGCAAGTGACTCTTATAAGGTGCAAAGTGACTCTAATATGGTGAGAAGTCACTTACATGATTGATTAGTGCCAAAATGTGGCATTAATAGGCGGTAAAAGGATGTCAAATTGGATGTATATGATGTTAACATGTTAATTGTTGTATATATGGTGGAAAGTGACTCTTATAGAATGCAAAGTGACTCTAATATGGTGAAAAGTGACTTACATGGTTGATTAGGACCAAAATGTGGAACAAAATTGACCTGTATGAAAGTGGAACTAATAGGTGGTAAAAGGAAGTCAAATTGGATGTATGTGATGTTAACATGTTAATTATACATATAGATTGTGGAAAGTGACTCATATAGGGTGCAAAATGACTCTAACGTGGTGAAAAGTGACATACATGGTTAATTAGAACGAAAATGTGGACCAAAATTGACTTGTATGAATGTGGCACTAAGAGGTTGTAAAAGGATTTCTAATTGCATGTACATGATGTTAACATGATAATTGTACTAATATATGATGGCAAGTGACTCTTATAAGGTGCAAATTGACTATAATATGGCGAGAAGTCACTTACATGATTGATTAGTGCCAAAATGTGGCCCAAAATTGACTTGTAGGAAAGGGGGTACCAAAAGGTGGTTAAAGGATGTCTAATTGCATGTACATGATGTTAACATGTAAATTATATCAATATATGGGGAAAATGACTCTTATAGGGTACAAAGTGACTCTAATATGGTGAAAAGTGACTTATATGGGTGATTAGAGCCAAAATGTGGAATAAAATTAACTTGTATGAAAGTGACATTAATAGGTGGTAAAAGGATGTCAAATTGGATGTATATGATGTTAACATGTTAATTGTTGTATATATGGTGGAAAGTGACTCTTATAGAATGCAAAGTGACTCTAATATGGTGAAAAGTGACTTGCATGGTTGATTAGAACCAAAATGTGGAACAAAATTGACCTGTATGAAAGGGGAACTAATAGGTGGTAAAAGAATGTCAAATTGGATGTATATGATGTTAACATGTTAATTGTTGTATATATAGTGGAAATTGACTCTTATAGAATGCAAAGTGACTCTAATATGGTGAAAAGTGACTTACATGGTTGATTAGAACAAAAATATGGAACAAAATTGACCTGTATGAAAGTGGAACTAATAGGTGGTAAAAGGAAGTCAAATTGGATGTATGTGATGTTAACATGTTAATTATACATATAAATTGTGGAAAGTCACTCATATAGGGTGCAAAATGACTCTAATATGGTGAAAAGTGACATACATGGTTAATTAGAACGAAAATGTGGACCAAAATTGACTTGTATGAATGTGGCACTAAGAGGTTGTAAAAGGATTTCTAATTGCATGTACATGATGTTAACATGTTAACTGTTCCAATATATGATGGCAAGTGACTCTTATAAGGTGCAAAGTGACTCTAATATGGTGAGAAGTCACTTACATGATTGATTAGTGCCAAAATGTGGCATTAATAGGCGGTAAAAGGATGTCAAATTGGATGTATATGATGTTAACATGTTAATTGTTGTATATATGGTGGAAAGTGACTCTTATAGAATGCAAAGTGACTCTAATATGGTGAAAAGTGACTTACATGGTTGATTAGGACCAAAATGTGGAACAAAATTGACCTGTATGAAAGTGGAACTAATAGGTGGTAAAAGGAAGTCAAATTGGATGTATGTGATGTTAACATGTTAATTATACATATAGATTGTGGAAAGTGACTCATATAGGGTGCAAAATGACTCTAACGTGGTGAAAAGTGACAGACATGGTTAATTAGAACGAAAATGTGGACCAAAATTGACTTGTATGAATGTGGCACTAAGAGGTTGTAAAAGGATTTCTAATTGCATGTACATGATGTTAACATGTTAATTGTACTAATATATGATGGCAAGTGACTCTTATAAGGTGCAAATTGACTATAATATGGCGAGAAGTCACTTACATGATTGATTAGTGCCAAAATGTGGCCCAAAATTGACTTGTAGGAAAGGGGGTACCAAAAGGTGGTTAAAGGATGTCTAATTGCATGTACATGATGTTAACATGTAAATTATATCAATATATGGGGAAAGTGACTCTTATAGGGTACAAAGTGATTCTAATATGGTGAAAAGTGACTTATATGGTTGATTAGAGCCAAAATGTGGAATAAAATTAACTTGTATGAAAGTGACATTAATAGGTGGTAAAAGGATGTCAAATTGGATGTATATGATGTTAACATGTTAATTGTTGTATATATGGTGGAAAGTGACTCTTATAGAATGCAAAGTGACTCTAATATGGTGAAAAGTGACTTGCATGGTTGATTAGAACCAAAATGTGGAACAAAATTGACCAGTATGAAAGTGGAACTAATAGGTGGTAAAAGGAAGTCAAATTGGATGTATGTGATGTTAACATGTTAATTATACATATAGATTGTGGAAAGTGACTCATATAGGGTGTAAAATGACTCTAATATGGTGAAAAGTGACATACATGGTTAATTAGAACGAAAATGTGGACCAAAATTGACTTGTATGAATGTGGCACTAAGAGGTTGTAAAAGGATTTCTAATTGCATGTACATGATGTTAACATGTTAATTGTTCCAATATATGATGGCAAGTGACTCTTATAAGGTGCAAAGTGACTCTAATATGGTGAGAAGTCACTTACATGATTGATTAGTGCCAAAATGTGGCATTAATAGGCGGTACAAGGATATCAAATTGGATGTATATGATGTTAACATGTTAATTGTTGTATATATGGTGGAAAGTGACTCTTATAGAATGAAAAGTGACTCTAATATGGTGAAAAGTGACTTACATGGTTGATTAGAACCAAAATGTGGAACAAAATTGACCTGTATGAAAGTGGAACTAATAGGTGGTAAAAGGAAGTCAAATTGGATGTATGTGATGTTAACATGTTAATTATACATATAGATTGTGGAAAGTGACTCATATAGGGTGCAAAATGACTCTAACGTGGTGAAAAGTAACATACATGGTTAATTATAACGAAAATGTGGACCAAAATTGACTTGTATGAATGTGGCACTAAGAGGTTGTAAAAGGATTTCTAATTGTATGTACATGATGTTAACATGTTAATTGTTCCAATATATGATGGCAAGTGACTCTTATAAGGTGCAAAGTGACTCTAATATGGTGAGAAGTCACTTACATGATTGATTAGTGCCAAAATGTGGCCCAAAATTGACTTGTAGTAAAGGGGGTACCAAGAGGTGGTTAAGGGATGTCTAATTGCATGTACATGATGTTAACATGTTAATTGTATCAATATATGGGGAAAGTGACTCTTATAGGGTAAAAAGTCACTCTAATATGGTGAAAAGTGACTTATATGGTTGATTAGAGCCAAAATGTGGAATAAAATTAACTTGTATGAAAGTGACATTAATAGGTGGTAAAAGGATGTCAAATTGGATGTATATGATGTTAACATGTTAATTGTTATATATATGGAGGAAAGTGACTCTTATAGAATGCAAAGTGACTCTAATATGGTGAAAAGTGACTTGCATGGTTGATTAGAACCAAAATGTGGAACAAAATTGACCTGTATGAAAGTGGAACTAATAGGTGGTAAAGGAAGTCAAATTGGATGTATGTGATGTTAACATGTTAATTATACATATAGATTGTGGAAAGTGACTCATATAGGGTGCAAAATGACTCTAACGTGGTGAAAAGTGACATACATGGTTAATTAGGACTAAAATGTGGACCAAAATTGACTTGTATGAATGTGGCACTAAGAGGTTGTAAAAGGATTTCTAATTGCATGTACATGATGTTAACATGTTAATTGTACCAATATATGATGGCAAGTGACTCTTATAAGGTGCAAATTGACTATAATATGGTGAGAAATCACATACATGATTGATTAGTGCCAAAATGTGGCCCAAAATTTACTTGTAGGAATGGGGGTACCAAGAGGTGGTTAAAGGATGTCTAATTGCATGTACATGATGTTAACATGTTAATTTATATCAATATATGGTGGCAAGTGACTCTTATAGGGTTCAAAGTGACTCTAATACTACATACATGGTTGATTATAGCCAAAATATGGTAAAAAATTAACTTGAATGAAAGTGGTATTAATAGGCGGTAAAAGGATGTGAAATTGGATGTATATGTCATGTTAATTGTTGTATATATGGTGGAAAGTGGCTCTTATAGGGTGCAAAGTGACTCTAATATGGTGAAAAGTGACATACATGGTTGATTAGAACCAAAATGTGGAACAAAATTCACCTGTATGAAGAACTAATAGGCGGTAAAAGGATGTCAAATTGGATGTATATGATGTTAACATGTTAATTATACATATAGATTGTTGAAAGTGACTCATATAGGGTGCAAAATGACTCGAACATGGTGAAAAGTGACTTACATGGTTAATTAGAACTAAAATGTGGACCAAAATTGACTTGTATGAATGCGGCACTAAGAGGTTGTAAAAGGATTTCTAATTGCATGTACATGATGTTAACATGTTAATTGTACTAATATATGATGGCAAGTGACTCTTATAAGGTGCAAATTGACTATAATATGGCGAGAAGTCACTTACATGATTGATTAGTGCCAAAATGTGGCCCAAAATTGACTTGTAGGAAAGTGGGTACCAAAAGGTGGTTAAAGGATGTCTAATTGCATGTACATGATGTTAACATGTAAATTATATCAATATATGGGGAAAGTGACTCTTATAGGGTACAAAGTGACTCTAATATGGTGAAAAGTGACTTATATGGGTGATTAGAGCCAAAATGTGGAATAAAATTAACTTGTATGAAAGTGACATTAATAGGTGGTAAAAGGATGTCAAATTGGATGTATATGATGTTAACATGTTAATTGTTGTATATATGGTGGAAAGTGACTCTTATAGAATGCAAAGTGACTCTAATATGGTGAAAAGTGACTTGCATGGTTGATTAGAACCAAAATGTGGAACAAAATTGACCAGTATGAAAGGGGAACTAATAGGTGGTAAAAGAATGTCAAATTGGATGTATATGATGTTAACATGTTAATTGTTGTATATATGGTGGAAATTGACTCTTATAGAATGCAAAGTGACTCTAATATGGTGAAAAGTGACTTACATGGTTGATTAGAACCAAAATATGGAACAAAATTGACCTGTATGAAAGTGGAACTAATAGGTGGTAAAAGGAAGTCAAATTGGATGTATGTGATGTTAACATGTTAATTATACATATAAATTGTGGAAAGTCACTCATATAGGGTGCAAAATGACTCTAATATGGTGAAAAGTGACATACATGGTTAATTAGAACGAAAATGTGGACCAAAATTGACTTGTATGAATGTGGCACTAAGAGGTTGTAAAAGGATTTCTAATTGCATGTACATGATGTTAACATGTTAACTGTTCCAATATATGATGGCAAGTGACTCTTATAAGGTGCAAAGTGACTCTAATATGGTGAGAAGTCACTTACATGATTGATTAGTGCCAAAATGTGGCATTAATAGGCGGTAAAAGGATGTCAAATTGGATGTATATGATGTTAACATGTTAATTGTTGTATATATGGTGGAAAGTGACTCTTATAGAATGCAAAGTGACTCTAATATGGTGAAAAGTGACTTACATGGTTGATTAGGACCAAAATGTGGAACAAAATTGACCTGTATGAAAGTGGAACTAATAGGTGGTAAAAGGAAGTCAAATTGGATGTATGTGATGTTAACATGTTAATTATACATATAGATTGTGGAAAGTGACTCATATAGGGTGCAAAATGACTCTAACGTGGTGAAAAGTGACATACATGGTTAATTAGAACGAAAATGTGGACCAAAATTGACTTGTATGAATGTGGCACTAAGAGGTTGTAAAAGGATTTCTAATTGCATGTACATGATGTTAACATGTTAATTGTACTAATATATGATGGCAAGTGACTCTTATAAGGTGCAAATTGACTATAATATGGCGAGAAGTCACTTACATGATTGATTAGTGCCAAAATGTGGCCCAAAATTGACTTGTAGGAAAGGGGGTACCAAAAGGTGGTTAAAGGATGTCTAATTGCATGTACATGATGTTAACATGTAAATTATATCAATATATGGGGAAAATGACTCTTATAGGGTTTAGTGACTCTAATATGGTGAAAAGTGACTTATATGGGTGATTAGAGCCAAAATGTGGAATAAAATTAACTTGTATGAAAGTGACATTAATAGGTGGTAAAAGGATGTCAAATTGGATGTATATGATGTTAACATGTTAATTGTTGTATATATGGTGGAAAGTGACTCTTATAGAATGCAAAGTGACTCTAATATGGTGAAAAGTGACTTGCATGGTTGATTAGAACCAAAATTTGGAATAAAATTGACCAGTATGAAAGGGGAACTAATAGGTGGTAAAAGAATGTCAAATTGGATGTATATGATGTTAACATGTTAATTGTTGTATATATGGTGGAAATTGACTCTTATAGAATGCAAAGTGACTCTAATATGGTGAAAAGTGACTTACATGGTTGATTAGAACCAAAATATGGAACAAAATTGACCTGTATGAAAGTGGAACTAATAGGTGGTAAAAGGAAGTCAAATTGGATGTATGTGATGTTAACATGTTAATTATACATATAGATTGTGGAAAGTGACTCATATAGGATGCAAAATGACTCTAACGTGGTGAAAAGTGACATACATGGTTAATTAGAACGAAAATGTGGACCAAAATTGACTTGTATGAATGTGGCACTAAGAGGTTGTAAAAGGATTTCTAATTGCATGTACATGATGTTAACATGTTAATTGTACTAATATATGATGGCAAGTGACTCTTATAAGGTGCAAATTGACTATAATATGGCGAGAAGTCACTTACATGATTGATTAGTGCCAAAATGTGGCCCAAAATTGACTTGTAGGAAAGGGGGTACCAAAAGGTGGTTAAAGGATGTCTAATTGCATGTACATGATGTTAACATGTAAATTATATCAATATATGGGGAAAATGACTCTTATAGGGTAAAAAGTGACTCTAATATGGTGAAAAGTGACTTATATGGGTGATTAGAGCCAAAATGTGGAATAAAATTAACTTGTATGAAAGTGACATTAATAGGTGGTAAAAGGATGTCAAATTGGATGTATATGATGTTAACATGTTAATTGTTGTATATATGGTGGAAAGTGACTCTTATAGAATGCAAAGTGACTCTAATATGGTGAAAAGTGACTTGCATGGTTGATTAGAACCAAAATGTGGAACAAAATTGACCAGTATGAAAGGGGAACTAATAGGTGGTAAAAGAATGTCAAATTGGATGTATATGATGTTAACATGTTAATTGTTGTATATATGGTGGAAATTGACTCTTATAGAATGCAAAGTGACTCTAATATGGTGAAAAGTGACTTACATGGTTCATTAGAACCAAAATATGGAACAAAATTGACCTGTATGAAAGTGGAACTAATAGGTGGTAAAAGGAAGTCAAATTGGATGTATATGTTAACATGTTAATTATACATATAGATTGTGGAAAGTGACTCATATAGGGTGCAAAATGACTCTAATATGGTGAAAAGTGACATACATGGTTAATTAGAACGAAAATATGGACCAAAATTGACTTGTATGAATGTGGCACTAAGAGGTTGTAAAAGGATTTCTAATTGCATGTACATGATGTTAACATGTTAATTGTTCCAATATATGATGGCAAGTGACTCTTATAAGGTGCAAAGTGACTCTAGTATGGTGATAAGTCACTTACATGATTGATTAGTGCCAAAATGTGGCATTAATAGGCGGTAAAAGGATGTCAAATTGGATGTATATGATGTTAACATGTTAATTGTTGTATATATGGTGGAAAGTGACTCTTATAGAATGCAAAGTGACTCTAATATGGTGAAAAGTGACTTACATGGTTGATTAGAACCAAAATGTGGAACAAAATTGACCTGTATGAAAGTGGAACTAATAGGTGGTAAAAGGAAGTCAAATTGGATGTATGTGATGTTAACATGTTAATTATACATATAGATTGTGGAAAGTGACTCATATAGGGTGCAAAATGACTCTAACGTGGTGAAAAGTGACATACATGGTTAATTAGAACGAAAATGTGGACCAAAATTGACTTGTATGAATGTGGCACTAAGAGGTTGTAAAAGGATTTCTAATTGTATGTACATGATGTTAACATGTTAATTGTTCCAATATATGTTGGCAAGTGACTCTTATAAGGTGCAAAGTGACTCTAATATGGTGAGAAGTCACTTACATGATTGATTAGTGCCAAAATGTGGCCCAAAATTGACTTGTAGGAAAGGGGGTACCAAGAGGTGGTTAAAGGATGTCTAATTGCATGTACATGATGTTAACATGTTAATTGTATCAATATATGGGGAAAGTGACTCTTATAGGGTAAAAAGTCACTCTAATATGGTGAAAAGTGACTTATATGGTGGATTAGAGCCAAAATGTCGAAAAAAATTAACTTGTATGAAAGTGACATTAATAGGTGTTTAAAGGATGTCAAATTGGATGTATATGATGTTAACATGTTAATTGTTGTATATATGGTGGAAAGTGACTCTTATAGAATGCAAAGTGACTCTAATATGGTGAAAAGTGACTTGCATGGTTGATTAGAACCAAAATGTGGAACAAAATTGACCAGTATGAAAGGGGAACTAATATGTGGTAAAAGAATGTCAAATTGGATGTATGTGATGTTAACATATTAATTATACATATAGATTGTGGAAAGTGACTCATATAGGGTGCAAAATGACTCTGACATGGTGAAAAGTGACATACATGGTTAATTAGAACCAAATTGTGGACCAAAATTGACTTGTATGAATGTGGCACTAAGAGGTTGTAAAAGGATTTCTAATTGCATGTACATGATGTTAACATGTTAATTGTACCAATATATGATGGCAAGTGACTCTTATAAGGTGCAAATTGACTATAATATGGCGAGAAGTCACTTACATGATTGATTAGTGCCAAAATGTGGCCCAAAATTGACTTGTAGGAAAGGGGGTACCAAGAGGTGGTTAAAGGTTGTCTAATTGCATGTACATGATGTTAACATGTAAATTATATCAATATATGGGGAAAGTGACTCTTATTGGGTACAAAGTGACTCTAATATGGTGAAAAGTGACTTATATGGTTGATTAGAGCCAAAATGTGGAATAAAATTAACTTGTATGAAAATGACATTAATAGGTGGTAAAAGGATGTCAAATTGGATGTATATGATGTTAACATGTTAATTGTTGTATATGTGGTGGAAAGTGACTCTTATAGAATGCAAAGTGACTCTAATATGGTGAAAAGTGACTTGCATGGTTGATTAGAACCAAAATGTGGAACAAAATTGACCAGTATGAAAGGGGAACTAATAGGTGGTAAAAGAATGTCAAATTGGATGTATATGATCTTAACATGTTAATTGTTGTATATATGGTGGAAAGTGACTCTTATAGAATGCAAAGTGACTCTAATATGGTGAAAAGTGACTTACATGGTTGATTAGAACCAAAATATGGAACAAAATTGACCTGTATGAAAGTGGAACTAATAGGTGGTAAAAGGAAGTCAAATTGGATGTATGTGATGTTAACATGTTAATTATACATATAGATTGTGGAAAGTGACTCATATAGGGTGTAAAATGACTCTAATATGGTGAAAAGTGACATACATGGTTAATTAGAACGAAAATGTGGACCAAAATTGACTTGTATGAATGTGGCACTAAGAGGTTGTAAAAGGATTTCTAATTGCATGTACATGATGTTAACATGTTAATTGTTCCAATATATGATGGCAAGTGACTCTTATAAGGTGCAAAGTGACTCTAATATGGTGAGAAGTCACTTACATGATTGATTAGTGCCAAAATGTGGCATTAATAGGCGGTACAAGGATATCAAATTGGATGTATATGATGTTAACATGTTAATTGTTGTATATATGGTGGAAAGTGACTCTTATAGAATGCAAAGTGACTCTAATATGGTGAAAAGTGACTTACATGGTTGATTAGAACCAAAATGTGGAACAAAATTGACCTGAATGAAAGTGGAACTAATAGGTGGTAAAAGGAAGTCAAATTGGATGTATGTTGTTAACATGTTAATTATACATATAGATTGTGGAAAGTGACTCATATAGGGTGCAAAATGACTCTAACGTGGTGAAAAGTAACATACATGGTTAATTAGAACGAAAATGTGGACCAAAATTGACTTGTATGAATGTGGCACTAAGAGGTTGTAAAAGGATTTCTAATTGTATGTACATGATGTTAACATGTTAATTGTTCCAATATATGATGGCAAGTGACTCTTATAAGGTGCAAAGTGAATCTAATATGGTGAGAAGTCACTTACATGATTGATTAGTGCCAAAATGTGGCCCAAAATTGACTTGTAGGAAAGGGGGTACCAAGAGGTGGTTAAAGGATGTCTAATTGCATGTACATGATGTTAACATGTTAATTGTATCAATATATGGGGAAAGTGACTCTTATAGGGTAAAAAGTCACTCTAATATGGTGAAAAGTGACTTATATGGTTGATTAGAGCCAAAATGTGGAATAAAATTAACTTGTATGAAAGTGACATTAATAGGTGGTAAAAAGATGTCAAATTGGATGTATATGATGTTAACATGTTAATTGTTATATATATGGTGGAAAGTGACTCTTATAGAATGCAAAGTGACTCTAATATGGTGAAAAGTGACTTACATGGTTGATTAGAACCAAAATGTGGAACAAAATTGACCTGTATGAAAGTGGAACTAATAGGTGGTAAAGGAAGTCAAATTGGATGTATGTGATGTTAACATGTTAATTATACATATAGATTGTGGAAAGTGACTCATATAGGGTGCAAAATGACTCTAACGTGGTGAAAAGTGACATACATGGTTAATTAGGACTAAAATGTGGACCAAAATTGACTTGTATGAATGTGGCACTAAGAGGTTGTAAAAGGATTTCTAATTGCATGTACATGATGTTAACATGTTAATTGTACCAATATATGATGGCAAGTGACTCTTATAAGGTGCAAATTGACTATAATATGGTGAGAAATCACATACATGATTGATTAGTGCCAAAATGTGGCCCAAAATTTACTTGTAGGAATGGGGGTACCAAGAGGTGGTTAAAGGATGTCTAATTGCATGTACATGATGTTAACATGTTAATTATATCAATATATGGTGGCAAGTGACTCTTATAGGGTTCAAAGTGACTCTAATACTACATACATGGTTGATTATAGCCAAAATATGGTAAAAAATTAACTTGAATGAAAGTGGTATTGATAGGCGGTAAAAGGATGTGAAATTGGATGTATATGTCATGTTAATTGTTGTATATATGGTGGAAAGTGGCTCTTATAGGGTGCAAAGTGACTCTAATATGGTGAAAAGTGACATACATGGTTGATTAGAACCAAAATGTGGAACAAAATTCACCTGTATGAAGAACTAATAGGCGGTAAAAGGATGTCAAATTGGATGTATATGATGTTAACATGTTAATTATACATATAGATTGTTGAAAGTGACTCATATAGGGTGCAAAATGACTCGAACATGGTGAAAAGTGACATACATGGTTAATTAGAACGAAAATGTGGACCAAAATTGACTTGTATGAATGTGGCACTAAGAGGTTGTAAAAGGATTTCTAATTGCATGTACATGATGTTAACATGTTAACTGTTCCAATATATGATGGCAAGTGACTTTTATAAGGTGCAAAGTGACTCTAATATGGTGAGAAGTCACTTACATGATTGATTAGTGCCAAAATGTGGCATTAATAGGCGGTAAAAGGATGTCAAATTGGATGTATATGATGTTAACATGTTAATTGTTGTATATATGGTGGAAAGTGACTCTTATAGAATGCAAAGTGACTCTAATATGGTGAAAAGTGACTTACATGGTTGATTAGGACCAAAATGTGGAACAATATTGACCTGTATGAAAGTGGAACTAATAGGTGGTAAAAGGAAGTCAAATTGGATGTATGTGATGTTAACATGTTAATTATACATATAGATTGTGGAAAGTGACTCATATAGGGTGCAAAATGACTCTAACGTGGTGAAAAGTGACATACATGGTTAATTAGAACGAAAATGTGGACCAAAATTGACTTGTATGAATGTGGCACTAAGAGGTTGTAAAAGGATTTCTAATTGCATATACATGATGTTAACATGTTAATTGTACTAATTTATGATGGCAAGTGACTCTTATAAGGTGCAAATTGACTATAATATGGCGAGAAGTCACTTGATTGATTAGTGCCAAAATGTGGCCCAAAATTGACTTGTAGGAAAGGGGGTACCAAAAGGTGGTTAAAGGATGTCTAATTGCATGTACATGATGTTAACATGTAAATTATATCAATATATGGGGAAAGTGACTCTTATAGGGTACAAAGTGACTCTAATATGGTGAAAAGTGACTTATATGGGTGATTAGAGCCAAAATGTGGAATAAAATTAACTTGTATGAAAGTGACATTAATAGGTGGTAAAAGGATGTCAAATTGGATGTATATGATGTTAACATGTTAATTGTTGTATATATGGTGGAAAGTGACTCTTATAGAATGCAAAGTGACTCTAATATGGTGAAAAGTGACTTGCATGGTTGATTAGAACCAAAATGTGGAACAAAATTGACCAGTATGAAAGGGGAACTAATAGGTGGTAAAAGAATGTCAAATTGGATGTATATGATGTTAACATGTTAATTGTTGTATATATGGTGGAAATTGACTCTTATAGAATGCAAAGTGACTCTAATATGGTGAAAAGTGACTTGCATGGTTGATTAGAACCAAAATATGGAACAAAATTGACCTGTATGAAAGTGGAACTAATAGGTGGTAAAAGGAAGTCAAATTGGATGTATGTGATGTTAACATGTTAATTATACATATAGATTGTGGAAAGTGACTCATATAGGGTGCAAAATGACTCTAATATGGTGAAAAGTGACATACATGGTTAATTAGAAAGAAAATGTGGACCAAAATTGACTTGTATGAATGTGGCACTAAGAGGTTGTAAAAGGATTTCTAATTGCATGTACATGATGTTAACATGTTAACTGTTCCAATATATGATGGCAAGTGACTCTTATAAGGTGCAAAGTGACTCTAATATGGTGAGAAATCACTTACATGATTGATTAGTGCCAAAATGTGGCATTAATAGGCGGTAAAAGGATGTCAAATTGGATGTATATGATGTTAACATGTTAATTGTTGTATATATGGTGGAAAGTGACTCTTATAGAATGCAAAGTGACTCTAATATGGTGAAAAGTGACTTACATGGTTGATTAGGACCAAAATGTGGAACAAAATTGACCTGTATGAAAGTGGAACTAATAGGTGGTAAAAGGAAGTCAAATTGGATGTATGTGATGTTAACATGTTAATTATACATATAGATTGTGGAAAGTGACTCATATAGGGTGCAAAATGACTCTAACGTGGTGAAAAGTGACATACATGGTTAATTAGGACTAAAATGTGGACCAAAATTGACTTGTATGAATGTGGCACTAAGAGGTTGTAAAAGGATTTCTAATTGCATATACATGATGTTAACATGTTAATTGTACTAATATATGATGGCAAGTGACTCTTATAAGGTGCAAATTGACTATAATATGGCGAGAAGTAACTTACATGATTGATTAGTGCCAAAATGTGGCCCAAAATTGACTTGTAGGAAAGGGGGTACCAAGAGGTGGTTAAAGGATGTCTAATTGCATGTACATGATGTTAACATGTTAATTGTATCAATATATGGGGAAAGTGACTCTTATAGGGTAAAAAGTCACTCTAATATGGTGAAAAGTGACTTATATGGTTGATTAGAGCCAAAATGTGGAATAAAATTAACTTGTATGAAAGTGATATTAATAGGTGGTAAAAGGATGTCAAATTGGATGTATATGATGTTAACATGTTAATTGTTGTATATATGGTGGAAAGTGACTCTTATAGAATGCAAAGTGACTCCAATATGGTGAAAAGTGACTTTCATGGTTGATTAGAACCAAAATGTGGAACAAAATTGACCTGTATGAAAGTGGAACTAATAGGTGGTAAAGGAAGTCAAATTGGATGTATGTGATGTTAACATGTTAATTATACATATAGATTGTGGAAAGTGACTCATATAGGGTGCAAAATGACTCTAACGTGGTGAAAAGTGACATACATGGTTAATTAGGACTAAAATGTGGACCAAAATTGACTTGTATGAATGTGGCACTAAGAGGTTGTAAAAGGATTTCTAATTGCATGTACATGATGTTAACATGTTAATTGTACCAATATATGATGGCAAGTGACTCTTATAAGGTGCAAATTGACTATAATATGGTGAGAAATCACTTACATGATTGATTAGTGCCAAAATGTGGCCCAAAATTTACTTGTAGGAATGGGGGTACCAAGAGGTGGTTAAAGGATGTCTAATTGCATGTACATGATGTTAACATGTTAATTATATCAATATATGGTGGCAAGTGACTCTTATAGGGTTCAAAGTGACTCTAATACTACATACATGGTTGATTATAGCCAAAATATGGTAAAAAATTAACTTGAATGAAAGTGGTATTAATAGGCGGTAAAAGGATGTGAAATTGGATGTATATGTCATGTTAATTGTTGTATATATGGTGGAAAGTGGCTCTTATAGGGTGCAAAGTGACTCTAATATGGTGAAAAGTGACATACATGGTTGATTAGAACCAAAATGTGGAACAAAATTCACCTGTATGAAAGTGGAACTAATAGGCGGTAAAAGGATGTCAAATTGGATGTATATGATGTTAACATGTTAATTATACATATAGATTGTTGAAAGTGACTCATATAGGGTGCAAAATGACTCGAACATGGTGAAAAGTGACTTACATGGTTAATTAGAACTAAAATGTGGACCAAAATTGACTTGTATGAATGCGGCACTAAGAGGTTGTAAAAAGATTTCTAATTGCATGTACATGATGTTAACATGTTAATTGTACTAATATATGATTGCAAGTGACTCTTATAAGGTGCAAATTGACTATAATATGGCGAGAAGTCACTTACATGATTGATTAGTGCCAAAATGTGGCCCAAAATTGACTTGTAGGAAAGGGGGTACCAAAAGGTGGTTAAAGGATGTCTAATTGCATGTACATGATGTTAACATGTAAATTATATCAATATATGGGGAAAGTGACTCTTATAGGGTACAAAGTGACTCTAATATGGTGAAAAGTGACTTATATGGGTGATTAGAGCCAAAATATGGAATAAAATTAACTTGTATGAAAGTGACATTAATAGGTGGTAAAAGGATGTCAAATTGGATGTATATGATGTTAACATGTTAATTGTTGTATATATAGTGGAAAGTGACTCTTATAGAATGCAAAGTGACTCTAATATGGTGAAAAGTGACTTGCATGGTTGATTAGAACCAAAATATGGAACAAAATTGACCAGTATGAAAGGGGAACTAATAGGTGGTAAAAGAATGTCAAATTGGATGTATATGATGTTAACATGTTAATTGTTGTATATATGGTGGAAAGTGACTCTTATAGAACGCAAAGTGACTCTAATATGGTGAAAAGTGACTTACATGGTTGATTAGAACCAAAATATGGAACAAAATTGACCTGTATGAAAGTGGAACTAATAGGTGGTAAAAGGAAGTCAAATTGGATGTATGTGATGTTAACATGTTAATTATACATATAGATTGTGGAAAGTGACTCATATAGAGTGCAAAATGACTCTAATATGGTGAAAAGTGACATACATGGTTAATTAGAACGAAAATGTGGACCAAAATTGACTTGTATGAATGTGGCACTAAGAGGTTGTAAAAGGATTTCTAATTGCATGTACATGATGTTAACATGTTAACTGTTCCAATATATGATGGCAAGTGACTCTTATAAGGTGCAAAGTGACTCTAATATGGTGAGAAGTCACTTACATGATTGATTAGTGCCAAAATGTGGCATTAATAGGCGGTAAAAGGATGTCAAATTGGATGTATATGATGTTAACATGTTAATTGTTGTATATATGGTGGAAAGTGACTCTTATAGAATGCAAAGTGACTCTAATATGGTGAAAAGTGACTTACATGGTTGATTAGGACCAAAATGTGGAACAAAATTGACCTGTATGAAAGTGGAACTAATAGGTGGTAAAAGGAAGTCAAATTGGATGTATGTGATGTTAACATGTTAATTATACATATAGATTGTGGAAAGTGACTCATATAGGGTGCAAAATGACTCTAACGTGGTGAAAAGTGACATACATGGTTAATTAGAACGAAAATGTAGACCAAAATTGACTTGTATGAATGTGGCACTAAGAGGTTGTAAAAGAATTTCTAATTGTATGTACATGATGTTAACATGTTAATTGTTCCAATATATGATGGCAAGTGACTCTTATAAGGTGCAAAGTGACTCTAATATGGTGAGAAGTCACTTACATGATTGATTAGTGCCAAAATGTGGCCCAAAATTGACTTGTAGGAAAGGGGGTACCAAGAGGTGGTTAAAGGATGTCTAATTGCATGTACATGATGTTAACATGTTAATTGTATCAATATATGGGGAAAGTGACTCTTATAGGGTAAAAAGTCACTCTAATATGGTGAAAAGTGACTTATATGATTGATTAGAGCCAAAATGTGGAATAAAATTAACTTGTATGAAAGTGACATTAATAGGTGGTAAAACGATGTCAAATTGGATGTATATGATGTTAACATGTTAATTGTTGTATATATGGTGGAAAGTGACTCTTATAGAATGCAAAGTGACTCTAATATGGTGAAAAGTGACTTACATGGTTGATTAGAACCAAAATGTGGAACAAAATTGACCTGTATTAAAGTGGAACTAATAAGTGGTAAAGGAAGTAAAATTGGATGTATGTGATGTTAACATGTTAATTATACATATAGATTGTGGAAAGTGACTCATATAGGGTGCAAAATGACTCTAACGTGGTGAAAAGTGACATACATGGTTAATTAGGACTAAAATGTGGACCAAAATTGACTTGTATGAATGTGGCACTAAGAGGTTGTAAAAGGATTTCTAATTGCATGTACATGATGTTAACATGTTAATTGTACCAATATATGATGGCAAGTGACTCTTATAAGGTGCAAATTGACTATAATATGGTGAGAAATCACTTACATGATTGATTACTGCCAAAATGTGGCCCAAAATTTACTTGTAGGAATGGGGGTACCAAGAGGTGGTTAAAGGATGTCTAATTGCTTGTACATGATGTTAACATGTTAATTATATCAATATATGGTGGCAAGTGACTCTTATAGGGTTCAAAGTGACTCTAATACTACATACATGGTTGATTATAGCCAAAATGTGGTAAAAAATTAACTTGAATGAAAGTGGTATTAATAGGCGGTAAAAGGATGTCAAATTGGATGTATATGATGTTAACATGTTAATTATACATATAGATTGTTGAAAGTGACTCATATAGGGTGCAAAATGACTCTAACATGGTGAAAAGTGACTTACATGGTTAATTAGAACTAAAATGTGGACCAAAATTGACTTGTAAGAATGCGGCACTAAGAGGTTGGAAAAGGATTTCTAATTGCATGTACATGATGTTAACATGTTAATCGTACCAATATATGATGGCAAGTGACTCTTATAAGGTGCAAATTGACTATAATATGGCGAGAAGTCACTTACATGATTGATTAGTGCCAAAATGTGGCCCAAAATTGACTTGTAGGAAAGGGGGTACCAAGAGGTGGCTAAAGGATGTCTAATTGCATGTACATGATGTTAACATGTAAATTATATCAATATATGGGGAAAGTGACTCTTATAGGGTACAAAGTGACTCTAATATGGTAAAAAGTGACTTATATGGTTGATTAGAGCCAAAATGTGGAATAAAATTAACTTGTATGAAAGTGACATTAATAGGTGGTAAAAGGATGTCAAATTGGATGTATATGATGTTAACATGTTAATTGTTGTATATATGGTGGAAAGTGACTCTTATAGAATGCAAAGTGACTCTAATATGGTGAAAAGTGACTTGCATGGTTGATTAGAACTAAAATGTGGAACAAAATTGACCAGTATGAAAGGGGAACTAATAGGTGGTAAAAGAATGTCAAATTGGATGTATGTGATGTTAACATATTAATTATACATATAGATTGTGGAAAGTGACTCATATAGGGTGCAAAATGACTCTGACATGGTGAAAAGTGACATACATGGTTAATTAGAACCAAATTGTGGACCAAAATTGACTTGTATGAATGTGGCACTAAGAGGTTGTAAAAGGATTTCTAATTGCATGTACATGATGTTAACATGTTAATTGTTCCAATATATGATGGCAAGTGACTCTTATAAGGTGCAAAGTGACTCTAATATGGTGAGAAGTCACTTACATGATTGATTAGTGCCAAAATGTGGCCCAAAATTGACTTGTAGGAAAGGGGGTACCAAGAGGTGGTTAAAGGATGTCTAATTGCATGTACATGATGTTAACATGTTAATTGTATCAATATATGGGGAAAGTGACTCTTAAAGGGTACAAAGTGACTCTAATATGGTGAAAAGTGACTTATATGGTTGATTAGAGCAAAAATGTGGTATAAAATTAACTTGTATGAAAGTGACATTAATAGGTGGTAAAAGGATGTCAAATTGGATGTATATGATGTTAACATGTTAATTGTTGTATATATGGTGGAAAGTGACTCTTATAGAATGCAAAGTGACTCTAATATGGTGAAAAGTGACTTACATGGTTGATTAGAACCAAAATGTGGAACAAAATTGACCTGTATGAAAGTGGAACTAATAAGTGGTAAAAGGAAGTCAAATTGGATGTATGTGATGTTAACATGTTAATTATACATATAGATTGTGGAAAATGACTCATATAGGGTGCAAAATGACTCTAATATGGTGAAAAGTGACATACATGGTTAATTAGAACGAAAATGTGGACCAAAATTGACTTGTATGAATGTGGCACTAAGAGGTTGTAAAAGGATTTCTAATTGCATGTACATGATGTTAACATGTTAATTGTTCCAACATATGATGGCAAGTGACTCTTATAAGGTGCAAAGTGACTCTAATATGGTGAGAAGTCACTTACATGATTGATTAGTGCCAAAATGTGGCATTAATAGGCGGTAAAAGGATGTCAAATTGGATGTATATGATGTTAACATGTTAATTGTTGTATATATGGTGGAAAGTGACTCTTATAGAATGCAAAGTGACTCTAATATGGTGAAAAGTGACTTACATGGTTGATTAGAACCAAAATCTGGAACAAAATTGACCTGTATGAAAGTGGAACTAATAGGTGGTAAAAGAATGTCAAATTGGATGTATGTGATGTTAACATGTTAATTATACATATAGATTGTGGAAAGTGACTCATATAGGGTGCAAAATGACTCTAACGTGGTGAAAAGTGACATACATGGTTAATTAGAACGAAAATGTGGACCAAAATTGACTTGTATGAATGTGGCGCTAAGAGGTTGTAAAAGGATTTCTAATTGTATGTACATGATGTTAACATGTTAATTGTTCCAATATATGACGGCAAGTGACTCTTATAAGGTGTAAAGTGACTCTAATATGGTGAGAAGTCACTTACATGATTGATTAGTGCCAAAATATGGCCCAAAATTGACTTGTAGGAAAGGGGGTACCAAGAGGTGGTTAAAGGATGTCTAATTGCATGTACATGATGTTAACATGTTAATTGTATCAATATATGGGGAAAGTGACTCTTATAGGGTACAAAATGACTCTAATATGGTGAAAAGTGACTTATATGGTTGATTAGAGCCAAAATGTGGAATAAAATTAACTTGTATGAAAGTGACATTAATAGGTGGTAAAAGAATGTCAAATTGGATGTATATGATGTTAACATGTTAATTGTTGTATATATGGTGGAAAGTGACTCTTATAGAATGCAAAGTGACTCTAATATGGTGAAAAGTGACTTGCATGGTTGATTAGAACCAAAATGTGGAACAAAATTGACCAGTATGAAAGGGGAACTAATAGGTGGTAAAAGAATGTCAAATTGGATGTATGTGATGTTAACATATTAATTATACATATAGATTGTGGAAAGTGACTCATATAGGGTGCAAAATGACTCTGACATGGTGAAAAGTGACATACATGGTTAATTAGAACCAAATTGTGGACCAAAATTGACTTGTATGAATGTGGCACTAAGAGGTTGTAAAAGGATTTCTAATTGCATGTACATGATGTTAACATGTTAATTGTTGCAATATATGATGGCAAGTGACTCTTATAAGGTGCAAAGTGACTCTAATATGGTGAGAAGTCACTTACATGATTGATTAGTGCCAAAATGTGGCCCAAAATTGACTTGTAGGAAAGGGGGTACCAAGAGGTGGTTAAAGGATGTCTAATTGCATGTACATGATGTTAACATGTTAATTGTATCAATATATGGGGAAAGTGACTCTTATAGGGTACAAAGTGACTCTAATATGGTGAAAAGTGACTTATATGGTTGATTAGAGCAAAAATGTGGTATAAAATTAACTTGTATGAAAGTGACATTAATAGGTGGTAAAAGGATGTCAAATTGGATGTATATGATGTTAACATGTTAATTGTTGTATATATGGTGGAAAGTGACTCTTATAGAATGCAAAGTGACTCTAATATGGTGAAAAGTGACTTACATGGTTGATTAGAACCAAAATGTGGAACAAAATTAACTAATAGGTGGTAAAAGGAAGTCAAATTGGATGTATGTGATGTTAACATGTTAATTATACATATAGATTGTGGAAAGTGATTCATATAGGGTGCAAAATGACTCTAATATGGTGAAAAGTGACATACATGGTTAATTAGAACGAAAATGTGGACCAAAATTGACTTGTATGAATGTGGCACTAAGAGGTTGTAAAAGGATTTCTAATTGCATGTACATGATGTTAACATGTTAATTGTTCCAACATATGATGGCAAGTGACTCTTAAAAGGTGCAAAGTGACTCTAATATGGTGAGAAGTCACTTACATGATTGATTAGTGCCAAAATGTGGCATTAATAGGCGGTAAAAGGATGTCAAATTGGATGTATATGATGTTAACATGTTAATTGTTGTATATATGGTGGAAAGTGACTCTAATAGAATGCAAAGTGTCTCTAATATGGTGAAAAGTGACTTACATGGTTGATTAGAACCAAAATGTGGAACAAAATTGACCTGTTTGAAAGTGGAACTAATAGGTGGTAAAAGAATGTCAAATTGGATGTATGTGATGTTAACATGTTAATTATACATATAGATTGTGGAAAGTGACTCATATAGTGTGACGCCCTCCAAACCCCGGGGTCTAGATTTGGGGGTCACTTGCCACTAAATTATAATAAAATAATCACAGCGGAATAATATAATAAATACGACCCCTTTACCTGCACTGGATCGATCACAGGTTATAGTATGGAACAGGCACTACTACAAATCAAGTGTTATTTCAAACCATAAGTCTAATTAGTTTTACAGATTATTCAAATTTTATTACAAACCTCTAGACTATCCAAGCGTCCCAAAACAGTCTACCTGGAATACACACCACTATTTACAAGCACTCGACTTCTGACCAAACCTGGATCTCAAGCTTGCTCTGGCTTAGCTGAAAGATTAGATTGATAAACAAGTATGAGCGAAAGAAATGCTCAGCAAGCAATATAAAATGTACTTGAAATGATAAACCACATTCCAATAATAACTGAACAAAAGAATAAAAACAGTAATATTTGATCATTAATAAAAGCTTCACAAACTATCAACAATAAACGATAACTTTTAGATTGGAATCTAACTCCGACGGACGTACTATCACATGCTGATCAGCCCGTGTGATAGCACAAGGTCATGATTCATAGAAACATGTCCCCAAAACACGAGTACTCAATTAAAAAGGCAATATACCTGCCTGTGGCAAAAATGGTGTCATAATATTTCATATAACACGTAGAAATAGCCCTCCGCTGGACCGTCCGTCCCGGTCACTTACGCATTCATCCAATCCATAAAACATTTTGATCAAAGGAGCCGAATCAAAGGACATCCTTAACCATATAACTCCCCATTTCTCATGGTCCAGAGTTATCTCAACAATCGATGGCGAAATAACTAGAATAATTAGTTATTCGCTAATCTCAATTCAATGTTCCACTGTATAGAGTGATTTATAGCGAAATATATAAAACGTTTAACTATTCTGAACTTAGAATAGTATGGAAATCGAAAGAATAAAGTTCGGAGTCAATATCAATTGAATGATAAATGAAGATAGAGGTACTTGCATAATATAATTCAAAATAAACGTCACTTGAACAATAAGTGAAGTTAGGGGTACTTGCCTGGTATGCTCAATAACCTCTTACTTTAGCTCTGCTTCTAACTGATGGCTACTATCTTCGTCTAATACTTGATTGCACTCCTTGCTACTTGATTCTATAAACAAAAGGACTATCTTAATTGACAGAACTAAACTCAATCGACGTAACTATACGTCTTGACATCTACCCGATCGTTTATAACTAGCATGGCATTTTAAAACTGTAACAGATAGCATGTATATCACGTATCACGTAATCATGGTATTCGTATAGCACGTACTCACATATTTCATATAATACATAAGTCAGATCATTAAGAGATACGTCTCAGTGCGTTCAGAATGAAAATCAATTCAATTTTAACATTTATCGATCAAATACCAACTCAAACTGATACACAAATCAAATGACATTGCAATACAAAAGAAATTAGGTCTCAAAAGTATTTTTATTAGAAGTGCAATATTTTTCTGAATCTGTACGCGTTCGTTTCGTATTAAACGGACGAACGGTTTAATTGTTATGAATAAAATAAGAAATAAATAGATTTAAATCAATTAATAATAATATTAATTGATTTTTAAATACCAAAATATAATTTTTAAAACCTAAAAATAATTAATTTTTTTTTTAGGAATTATTTGAATTAATTATAAATAATTTTCATTTATTTAACTATTTATAAATAAAATTAATTGATTAATTGATTTTTAATCAATTAATTAAATTCATAAATAATTAACTAAAATAAATTATAAATAATTAAATCAAATTAGATTTTTGAAAATAATAAAAGAAAACCATTTTAGGAATTTAAATTAATTCAGAAAATAATTTTTTTGGTATTTAAAATAATTATTAAATGATTTTTGAAAACAAATTAAATGATTTTCAAAATAGGAAAATGAATTTTTGAGATAAAAGTAAAAAGAAAATAACAGAAACAGGTTTTAAGGTTCAGTTTTGGGGAATAAAAGATCAAAGGCGGGTCAGCTTTCGGGTTTGGAAATGGGTCAGCCGGATTAATCCGGGTTCCCAAGAACAATCGCCGGATTTCTGGGAAACCCAGAAACCGGTGACTATTCCGGTGACCTCGGAATTATCCGGGGAGTTCCGTTCAGTCATATATTCCTACGGTTTTGTTCCGGTTTCGATGCCAAAACAGTCCATAACAACACAGCAGCACAATCACATTTTAAACAACCTTAAATCATCACCACAATCCAAAAACCAGTCAACTTCCGATCAAAGTCCGACGAACTTAACCCAACTCCGACGAAAACTCGGATTTTCAGAAAACAGAACCAAATTCAACGTAGTACATATGAAAATGAAGCTTACGCTACGAATAATCTATTCCCTATAACCATATCTCCTATCAATCACTGATAAGAACATAAAATTGATTTGAAAAACAGGGCAATTTCCGATTTTTACAAAAACACAACCAAATCTCTTCAAATCACCTATCAAACTGATGCCCGAGACGAATACAATTCAATACAAACATCTAAACTCACAAACAAACAATCAAAAACTAAGTAATTGAAGAACAAAATTGAACTTTATAAAATTAACTCGACTTAGTAGGTTTTACAGTCGAATGATACCAACGAAAACATGATTCGATTCTAGGGCTATCAGGATACTTAATTGGGCAACAAAATCATCTCAAAATCAAAGAACATGAAAGTTCCAAATTTTAAGACTTTGAAGAACAATCGATTATGCGAAATACTCGACCTTAATCGATGAACTCGATATTAAAATGATCGCCTCGATCAGGGCTTTAATTTGATATGTTGATTGCTACAAACGAACTGATAAATCTCCTTCTTTGAATTGATTTTTGGAAACTGAGTTCTCAAATTCTTCTAATCAGATAAATGAAATAGAAGAAACCGACCTTATCTGCTTATTCATTATTTATATTTATATATATCTAAATATATAGATAAGCATGAAGGATACTTATACACGTGTAATTAATCCCAATAAATCACAAATCGGTACTCTTTTATCTCGCACTTAAAAAAATAACAAGCCCGGATCTAATAATTTATTATTAAATATTATTTGTAAATAACAACAACATTTATACCAAAATTCCCTGAAAATTATGAATAATCCAAAAATACGAAAACACGAACTATTTGAGGAATCTTTAATTTTATAAAATATGAATACACATTTTGTGGGTTTTAACATCCCGGTGGGGTCCCGGTCCATTGATTTTTTTAAAAAAACAGTAACGATCCCTAAATTACCAGAAAATCCCAAAAACACGTAAAATACAATCAAACACGTATAAAATTAAATAAAACAGGTATCCTAATAAAGATGCTGATAATTACGCGTCCCGATTGCAGATAAGTTCTTATAATTGCAATTTAAACATATTTTAATCAACCAAAAAATTTTCTGGCCCGTACAGAAACATACATAACAGTTATAACATCTCATATCATAGCAACAATTACTTTAAATTTATAAAACACACAATATTTATTTATTTAACATATAATATTCACATAATTTTCCGGATATTACATCCTTCCCCCCTTAACAGGATTCTGTCCTCAGAATCAGCCTAGGAAAACAAATGAGGATACTTGGATCGCATTTCGCTTTCCAACTCCCAAGTCGACTCTTCAACCTTGGGATTCCTCCACAAGACTCGCACTAAAGATACAGATTTATTCCTAAGCACTCTTTCTTTCTTATCTAAAATCTGCACTGGTTGCTCTACAAAAGACAAATCTGGCTGGATCTCTATTGGCTCGTATTCTATCACATGATTCGAATCAGGCAAATAACGCTTCAACATTGACACGTGGAACACGTTGTGAATATGCTGCATGTGAGGTGGTAACGCTAATTCGTAAGCAACCTTTCCCACACGCTTCAAAATCTCAAAAGGGCCAACATAACGCGGAGCTTTCCTTTCTTTCCAAATCTTGATAAACCTTTCCAAGGAGAAACTTTTAATAACACTGCCTCTCCAACTTCAAATTCCATATCTTTTCTGGTAGGATCAGCATATTTGCGTTGACGATCTTGAGCTGTTGTTAATCTTTTCCGAATGAGTTCTATTTTCTCCTTCGTCTGTTGGATCAATTCTGGACCCAAAATCTTTCTTTCACCAACTTCTTCCCAACATATTGGAGATCTGCATCTTCTACCGTACAATGCTTCGTAAGGCGGCATTCCAATACTGGCATGATAGCTGTTGTTGTAGGAGAATTCAACTAATGGCAAATGCTCATCCCAACTACCTTCAAAATCTAGTGTACATACCCTTAGCATATCTTCAATAGTCTGAATCGTTCTTTCACTTTGACCGTCTGTCTGCGGATGATACGCATTACTCATGTTCAGCTTCGTTCCGAGACAATCTTGAAAACTTCTCCAAAATCTTGAGTTAAATCGAGGATCTCTGTCTGAAACTATGGATACTGGAACTCCGTGTCTTGTCACAATTTCTTTAAGATATAACCGTACCAATTTATCCATTGAGAATCTCTTGTTGATAGGAAGAAAATGCGCTGACTTCGTCAATCTGTCGATAATAACCCAAATAGCATCATGATTCGCCCTAGTCCTCGATAATCCAACTACGAAATCCATCGCTATATGCTCCCATTTCCATTCTGGAATGTCCAATGGTTGTATCAGTCCACTGGGCCTTTGATGTTCCGCTTTGACTCGCTGGCAAGTGTAACACTTACTTACCCATTCTGCAATTTCCTTCTTCATGCTTGGCCACCAAAAGTTTTCTCTTAAGTCTCTGTACATCTTCGTACTCCCGGGATGAATTGAATATCTAGAGTTGTGAGCATCTCGAAGAATTTCATCTTTCAGCTCAGCTATGTTGGGTATCCATATTCTGGAAGAAAATCTTAATATCCTTTTATCATCCTTTTGACTCCCTATTTCTTCTCCTGTCAAACTGTCTCGTTCATGGCTCATTACTTCTTCCTGACATCTTCTTATTTTCTCTAATAATTCTGGTTGAAAAGACATTGCACACAATACCTCTATAGACATACTTGGAATATTAACCTCTATTTCCAGCTTCTCAAATTCCCTGATTAATTCCTCAGATGAAGTTATCATGTTTAACCTTTCTTTTCTGCTCAGAGCGTCGGCCACCACATTTGCTTTGCCTGGATGATAGTTAATAGTACAGTCGTAATCCTTGATTAGTTCTAGCCATCTCCTCTGCCTCATGTTCAATTCCTTCTGGGTAAAGATATACTTCAAACTCTTGTGGTCCGTGTAGATCTCGCACTTTTCCCCATAAAAATAATGCCTCCAAATCTTCAATGCAAATACTATAGCTGCCAATTCCAGATCATGCGTTGGATACTTCTCTTCGTGTGGTTTCAACTGTCTTGAAGCGTAAGCTATCACCTTGTCATGCTGCATCAAAACACATCCTAATCCTTTGTACGACGCATCACTGTAAATCACAAAATTTCCTTGTTCATCTGGCAAGACTAGCACCGGAGAAGATACTAATCTATTCTTTAATTCCTGGAAACTTTCTTCGCATTTCTCATCCCATTCAAATTTCTGATTCTTCCTGGTGAGCTTTGTCAATGGCGTAGCTATCTTTGCAAAATCTTGCACAAATCTTCTGTAGTAACCTGCCAATCCCATGAAACTTCTTACTTCCGTTGGTGTTTTTGGCCTCTCCCAGTTGATTATGGCTTCAATCTTTGCTGGATCCACTTCCACTCCTTTATTTGCTAATCACGTGCCCAAGAAATCGTACTTCTTCTAACCAAAATTCACACTTGGAAAACTTTGCGTATAACTTCTCATGTCGTAGTATCTCCAGAACTATCCTCAAATGCTTTACATGTTCCTCTTCTGTTTTGGAATAGATCAAGATGTCGTCTATAAACACGATCACGAATTTATCCAAATACTTCTTAAATACTCGATTCATCAAATCCATGAAAGCTGCTGGTGCGTTGGTTAATCCAAATGACATCACTAGAAACTCATAATGCCCATATCTGGTTCTAAATGCGGTCTTCGGAATGTCTTCAGGCTTGATCTTTAGTTGATGATATCCGGATCTTAAATCAATCTTAGAAAACCATACAGCGCCTCTCAATTGGTCAAACAAATCATCGATCCTTGGTAACGGATACTTGTTCTTAATGGTTAGCTTATTCAGTTCTCGATAGTCGATACACAGTCGCATACTTCCGTCCTTCTTCTTGACAAACAGTACTGGTGCGCCCCATGGGGATACACTGGGTCTTATAACTCCTTTCTCTAAAAGATCTTGCAGCTGAGTTGCCAATTCTTTCATCTCCACTGGTGCCATCCGGTACGGAGCTTTAGAAACTGGTTCTGTTCCGGGTGCTAGATCAATTGCAAATTCAATTTCTCTGTCGGGAGGTAATCCTGGTAGATCGTCTGGAAAGACATCTGAAAATTCGTTGACAATTGGAATCGCTTCTAGTGTTGGAACTTCTTTACTGGTGTCCATCACATGGGCCAAATATGCTTCGCAATTCTGACGCAATAACTTCTTCACTTGAGCGATCGTTAAGAACTTCTTCTCTTGTTTATTTCCTCGGAATATCACCTTCTTCTTATTATCCAAGGTCTGAAGTCTCACTTTCCTATTCTTACAATCAATCTGGGCGTTATTTTCTGACAACCAATCCATTCCTAAAATAACATCAAATTCTCCCAACTTAAAAGGTATCAAGTTGGCATAGAAATGATGTCCTCCTACCTCAACATCACACCTCGGGCACACTCGGTCGACGGAAACTTGATCCTTATTAGCTAACTCTATTATTAATGCTTGTTCTAACAATTTAACTTCACAATGCAGTTTATCGACAAAACTTTGAGAAATAAATGACCTTGTAGCTCCAGAATCAAATAAAACTTTAGCATCTATGGAGTTGACTGGAAGCGTACCTGCCACCACGTCTGAACTCTGAACAGCATCCTTCATAGTCATGTTAAATGTCCTGGCTTTTGGTTGGTCCTTTGCTGGTGGTCCTTCAATTCTTGGCACATTCTGAGATGGAGCACCTGTAAGCCTTGGGGTGTTGCTCGTCGTACCCTGAGCTGGGCAATTCCTGGAAATATGCCCTGGCTTTCCACACTTATAACATCCAGTTCCCACATTCTGACCTTGAGTCGGATTCTGACACACATTAGCAAAGTGTCCCTTCCTGCCGCACTTGAAACACGTCACATTAGCATTACAATTCCCAAAGTGCTTCCTACCACAAAACTGACAATCTGGTATTGGTGGACGATTGGGCCTCTGCTGATTTGAATTCTGAAAACGGTTGCCTTGTCCTCCATTTCCTGATTGTGGTCTTCTGAATCCCATATTCCTATTACCCTGAAAATCTGGCCTTTTGTTGAAACGACTCTGAAAATTACTTGACTGCTGACCTCCCTCTGAGGTTTCCATTTTCCTTTTCTTCCCATCTTTTCCTTTCTGAGACATATCACTCCTACTCTCAATCACCATTGCCTTCTGAACCACTGCCACATATGAAGTCAACTCAAACATGGCCACTCTGTTCTGAATCCAAAACTTCAATCCCTGTTCAAACCTTCTGGCTTTCTTTTCATCGGTATCAACCTGGTCTGGCACGAACCTTGCTAACTCAGTAAACTTAGCCTCGTATTCCGCCACAGTAAGATCACCCTGGGTCAGGTTCAAGAACTTAATCTCCATTTGATTCTTCATATACCTCGGGAAATACTTCTCCAGGAACAACTCTGTGAATCTCTCCCAAGTTATAAACTCACCTCCTTCCAATGCTCGCGTGGATTCCCACCAATAGTTCGCCTCGCCCTTCAAAAAGTAGCTTGCAAACTTGGTCTTCTGCTCAGTTCCTGCTCCGACTAATTCAAAAGCCTTTTCCATTTCCTTGAGCCATGCATTGGCTTCCACAGGATCAGCACTTCCCTTGAACTCAGGTGGCTTCACTGCTTGAAACTGCTTAAAAGTCACTGCTGGTGGTGCTGTTGCTTGCTGCTGTTGTTGCTGTTGTTGTTGTTGTTGCTGTTGTTGCTGCTGCGTAAGATGTAACATCTGCTGCTGCATCAGTCCTAACATCTGGATAATCGCTGGATCTGTACGACTCTCGATACGATCCTCTCCTGAATTATTCCTTTTCTTTGGAGCCATTATTCTGGTAAGAAACAAGCAATATATATAATAATCTGTCAAGCATTGTGTCAAATATGTAGCAATTCCTTAGCATATTAAAGTTCGCAAACACAATCTCTTCTCAAAATATCA
Organism: Apium graveolens; assembly: GCF_009905375.1. Taxonomy (NCBI): domain Eukaryota; kingdom Viridiplantae; phylum Streptophyta; class Magnoliopsida; order Apiales; family Apiaceae; genus Apium; species Apium graveolens. The sequence continues at coordinate 40,662 of NW_027418943.1, forward strand.
TAAACTTGCTACCATATTAACACAAGCGACATGATTATCACATAATCCTGCTTATTATCTCGAGAATAATAACATAAAGAAAATTTACTCCGAATTATCCAAACCTTTTAAATCCTTGCTCGAAATCTTAACTAACCCAACAAAATAGAAGGGCAATGACGCAAGGCCTAAAGCTAACCGCAAAACAGGAACCTAAACAACTTAACTATAACCCAGCCCAATATCCTAAATTTAATCCTATAAAAGCTAAATATACGCGCCTACCTTATGTGATCTTCCTATGACTCATCTATGACAATCCTACGCCTGTTTCAGTGACCATAACCTGTAGCTCTGATACCAACCTGTGACGCCCTCCAAACCCCGGGGTCTAGATTTGGGGGTCACTTGCCACTAAATTATAATAAAATAATCACAGCGGAATAATATAATAAATACGACCCCTTTACCTGCACTGGATCGATCACAGGTTATAGTATGGAACAGGCACTACTACAAATCAAGTGTTATTTCAAACCATAAGTCTAATTAGTTTTACAGATTATTCAAATTTTATTACAAACCTCTAGACTATCCAAGCGTCCCAAAACAGTCTACCTGGAATACACACCACTATTTACAAGCACTCGACTTCTGACCAAACCTGGATCTCAAGCTTGCTCTGGCTTAGCTGAAAGATTAGATTGATAAACAAGTATGAGCGAAAGAAATGCTCAGCAAGCAATATAAAATGTACTTGAAATGATAAACTACATTCCAATAATAACTGAACAAAAGAATAAAAACAGTAATATTTGATCATTAATAAAAGCTTCACAAACTATCAACAATAAACGATAACTTTTAGATTGGAATCTAACTCCGACGGACGTACTATCACATGCTGATCAGCCCGTGTGATAGCACAAGGTCATGATTCATAGAAACATGTCCCCAAAACACGAGTACTCAATTAAAAAGGCAATATACCTGCCTGTGGCAAAAATGGTGTCATAATATTTCATATAACACGTAGAAATAGCCCTCCGCTGGACCGTCCGTCCCGGTCACTTACGCATTCATCCAATCCATAAAACATTTTGATCAAAGGAGCCGAATCAAAGGACATCCTTAACCATATAACTCCCCATTTCTCATGGTCCAGAGTTATCTCAACAATCGATGGCGAAATAACTAGAATAATTAGTTATTCGCTAATCTCAATTCAATGTTCCACTGTATAGAGTGATTTATAGCGAAATATATAAAACGTTTAACTATTTTGAACTTAGAATAGTATGGAAATCGAAAGAATAAAGTTCGGAGTCAATATCAATTGAATGATAAATGAAGATAGAGGTACTTGCATAATATAATTCAAAATAAACGTCACTTGAACAATAAGTGAAGTTAGGGGTACTTGCCTGGTATGCTCAATAACCTCTTACTTTAGCTCTGCTTCTAACTGATGGCTACTATCTTCGTCTAATACTTGATTGCACTCCTTGCTACTTGATTCTATAAACAAAAGGACTATCTTAATTGACAGAACTAAACTCAATCGACGTAACTATACGTCTTGACATCTACCCGATCGTTTATAACTAGCATGGCATTTTAAAACTGTAACAGATAGCATGTATATCACGTATCACGTAATCATGGTATTCGTATAGCACGTACTCACATATTTCATATAATACATAAGTCAGATCATTAAGAGATACGTCTCAGTGCGTTCAGAATGAAAATCAATTCAATTTTAACATTTATCGATCAAATACCAACTCAAACTGATACACAAATCAAATGACATTGCAATACAAAATAAATTAGGTCTCAAAAGTATTTTTATTAGAAGTGCAATATTTTTCTGAATCTGTACGCGTTCGTTTCGTATTAAACGGACGAACGGTTTAATTGTTATGAATAAAATAAGAAATAAATAGATTTAAATCAATTAATAATAATATTAATTGATTTTTAAATACCAAAATATAATTGTTAAAACCTAAAAATAATTAATTTTTTTTTTTAGGAATTATTTGAATTAATTATAAATAATTTTCATTTATTTAACTATTTATAAATAAAATTAATTGATTAATTGATTTTTAATCAATTAATTAAATTCATAAATAATTAACTAAAATAAATTATAAATAATTAAATTAAATTAGATTTTTGAAAATAATAAAAGAAAACCATTTTAGGAATTTAAATTAATTCAGAAAATAATTTTTTTGGTATTTAAAATAATTATTAAATGATTTTTGAAAACAAATTAAATGATTTTCAAAATAGGAAAATGAATTTTTGAGATAAAAGTAAAAAGAAAATAACAGAAACAGGTTTTAAGGTTCAGTTTTGGGGAATAAAAGATCAAAGGCGGGTCAGCTTTCGGGTTTGGAAATGGGTCAGCCGGATTAATCCGGGTTCCCAAGAACAATCGCCGGATTTCTGGGAAACCCAGAAACCGGTGACTATTCCGGTGACCTCGGAATTATCCGGGGAGTTCCGTTCAGTCATATATTCCTACGGTTTTGTTCCGGTTTCGATGCCAAAACAGTCCATAACAACACAGCAGCACAATCACATTTTAAACAACCTTAAATCATCACCACAATCCAAAAACCAGTCAACTTCCGATCAAAGTCCGACGAACTTAACCCAACTCCGACGAAAACTCGGATTTTCAGAAAACAGAACCAAATTCAACGTAGTACATATGAAAATGAAGCTTACGCTACGAATAATCTATTCCCTATAACCATATCTCCTATCAATCACTGATAAGAACATAAAATTGATTTGAAAAACAGGGCAATTTCCGATTTTTACAAAAACACAACCAAATCTCTTCAAATCACCTATCAAACTGATGCCCGAGACGAATACAATTCAATACAAACATCTAAACTCACAAACAAACAATCAAAAACTAAGTAATTGAAGAACAAAATTGAACTTTATAAAATTAACTCGACTTAGTAGGTTTTACAGTCGAATGATACCAACGAAAACATGATTCGATTCTAGGGCTATCAGGATACTTAATTGGGCAACAAAATCATCTCAAAATCAAAGAACATGAAAGTTCCAAATTTTAAGACTTTGAAGAACAATCGATTATGCGAAATACTCGACCTTAATCGATGAACTCGATATCAAAATGATCGCCTCGATCAGGGCTTTAATTTGATATGTTGATTGCTACAAACGAACTGATAAATCTCCTTCTTTGAATTGATTTTTGGAAACTGAGTTCTCAAATTCTTCTAATCAGATAAATGAAATAGAAGAAACCGACCTTATCTGCTTATTCATTATTTATATTTATATATATCTAAATATATAGATAAGCATGAAGGATACTTATACACGTGTAATTAATCCCAATAAATCACAAATCGGTACTCTTTTATCTCGCACTTAAAAAAATAACAAGCCCGGATCTAATAATTTATTATTAAATATTATTTGTAAATAACAACAACATTTATACCAAAATTCCCTGAAAATTATGAATAATCCAAAAATACGAAAACACGAACTATTTGAGGAATCTTTAATTTTATAAAATATGAATACACATTTTGTGGGTTTTAACATCCCGGTGGGGTCCCGGTCCATTGATTTTTTTAAAAAAACAGTAACGATCCCTAAATTACCAGAAAATCCCAAAAACACGTAAAATACAATCAAACACGTATAAAATTAAATAAAACAGGTATCCTAATAAAGATGCTGATAATTACGCGTCCCGATTGCAGATAAGTTCTTATAATTGCAATTTAAACATATTTTAATCAACCGAAAAATTTTCTGGCCCGTACAGAAACATACATAACAGTTATAACATCTCATATCATAGCAACAATTACTTTAAATTTATAAAACACACAATATTTATTTATTTAACATATAATATTCACATAATTTTCCGGATATTACATCCTTCCCCCCTTAACAGGATTCTGTCCTCAGAATCAGCCTAGGAAAACAAATGAGGATACTTGGATCGCATTTCGCTTTCCAACTCCCAAGTCGACTCTTCAACCTTGGGATTCCTCCACAAGACTCGCACTAAAGATACAGATTTATTCCTAAGCACTCTTTCTTTCTTATCTAAAATCTGCACTGGTTGCTCTACAAAAGACAAATCTGGCTGGATCTCTATTGGCTCGTATTCTATCACATGATTCGAATCAGGCAAATAACGCTTCAACATTGACACGTGGAACACGTTGTGAATATGCTGCATGTGAGGTGGTAACGCTAATTCGTAAGCAACCTTTCCCACACGCTTCAAAATCTCAAAAGGGCCAACATAACGCGGACTCAGCTTTCCTTTCTTTCCAAATCTTGATAAACCTTTCCAAGGAGAAACTTTTAATAACACTGCCTCTCCAACTTCAAATTCCATATCTTTTCTGGTAGGATCAGCATATTTGCGTTGACGATCTTGAGCTGTTGTTAATCTTTTCCGAATGAGTTCTATTTTCTCCTTCGTCTGTTGGATCAATTCTGGACCCAAAATCTTTCTTTCACCAACTTCTTCCCAACATATTGGAGATCTGCATCTTCTACCGTACAATGCTTCGTAAGGCGGCATTCCAATACTGGCATGATAGCTGTTGTTGTAGGAGAATTCAACTAATGGCAAATGCTCGTCCCAACTACCTTCAAAATCTAGTGTACATACCCTTAGCATATCTTCAATAGTCTGAATCGTTCTTTCACTTTGACCGTCTGTCTGCGGATGATACGCAGTACTCATGTTCAGCTTCGTTCCGAGACAATCTTGAAAACTTCTCCAAAATCTTGAGTTAAATCGAGGATCTCTGTCTGAAACTATGGATACTGGAACTCCGTGTCTTGTCACAATTTCTTTAAGATATAACCGTACCAATTTATCCATTGAGAATCTCTCGTTGATAGGAAGAAAATGCGCTGACATGCAAAGTGACTCTAATATGGTGAAAAGTGAGTTGCATGGTTGATTAGAACCAAAATGTGGAACAAAATTGACCAGTATGAAAGGGGAACTAATAGGTGGTAAAAGAATGTCAAATTGGATGTATGTGATGTTAACATATTAATTATACATATAGATTGTGGAAAGTGACTCATATAGGGTGCAAAATGACTCTGACATGGTGAAAAGTGACATACATGGTTAATTAGAACCAAATTGTGGACCAAAATTGACTTGTATGAATGTGGCACTAAGAGGTTGTAAAAGGATTTCTAATTGCATGTACATGATGTTAACATGTTAATTGTTCCAATATATGATGGCAAGTGACTCTTATAAGGTGCAAAGTGACTCTAATATGGTGAGAAGTCACTTACATGATTGATTAGTGCCAAAATGTGGCCCAAAATTGACTTGTAGGAAAGGGGGTACCAAGAGGTGGTTAAAGGATGTCTAATTGCATGTACATGATGTTAACATGTTAATTGTATCAATATATGGTGGCAACTGACTCTTATAGGATTCAAAGTGACTCTAATACTACATACATGGTTGATTATAGCCAAAATGTGGTAAAAAATTAATTGAATGAAAGTGGTATTAATTGGCGGTAAAAGGATGTGAAATTGGATGTATATGATGTTAACATGTTAAGTGTTGTATATATGGTGAAAAGTGGCTCTTATAGGGTGGGTACCAAGAGGTGGTTAAAGGTTGTCTAATTGCATGTACATGATGTTAACATGTAAATTATATCAATATATGGGGAAAGTGACTCTTATTGGGTACAAAGTGACTCTAATATGGTGAAAAGTGACTTATATGGTTGATTAGAGCCAGAATGTGGAATAAAATTAACTTGTATGAAAGTGACATTAATAGGTGGTAAAAGGATGTCAAATTGGATGTATATGATGTTAACATGTTAATTGTTGTATATATGGTGGAAAGTGACTCTTATAGAATGCAAAGTGACTCTAATATGGTGAAAAGTGACTTGCATGGTTGATTAGAACCAAAATGTGGAACAAAATTGACCAGTATGAAAGGGGAACTAATAGGTGGTAAAAGAATGTCAAATTGGATGTATGTGATGTTAACATATTAATTATACATATAGATTGTGGAAAGTGACTCATATAGGGTGCAAAATGACTCTGACATGGTGAAAAGTGACATACATGGTTAATTAGAACCAAATTGTGGACCAAAATTGACTTGTATGAATGTGGCACTAAGAGGTTGTAAAAGGATTTCTAATTGCATGTACATGATGTTAACATGTTAATTGTTCCAATATATGATGGCAAGTGACTCTTATAAGGTGCAAAGTGACTCTAATATGGTGAGAAGTCACTTACATGATTGATTAGTGCCAAAATGTGGAATTAATAGGCGGTAAAAGGATGTCAAATTGGATGTATATGATGTTAACATGTTAGTTGTTGTATATATGGTGGAAAGTGACTCTTATAGAATGCAAAGTGACTCTAATATGGTGAAAAGTGACTTACATGGTTGATTAGAACCAAAATGTGGAACAAAATTGACCTGTATGAAAGTGGAACTAATAGGTGGTAAAAGGAAGTCAAATTGGATGTATGTGATGTTAACATGTTAATTATACATATAGATTGTGGAAAGTGACTCATATAGGGTGCAAAATGACTCTAACGTGGTGAAAAGTGACATACATGGTTAATTAGAACGAAAATTTGGACCAAAATTGACTTGTATGAATGTGGCACTAAGAGGTTGTAAAAGGATTTCTAATTGTATGTACATGATGTTAACATGTTAATTGTTCCAATATATGACGGCAAGTGACTCTTATAAGGTGCAAAGTGACTCTAATATGGTGAGAAGTCACTTACATGATTGATTAGTGCCAAAATGTGGCCCAAAATTGACTTGTAGGAAAGGGGGTACCAAGAGGTGGTTAAAGGATGTCTAATTGCATATACATGATGTTAACATGTTAATTGTATCAATATATGGGGAAAGTGACTCTTATAGGGTACAAAGTGATTCTAATATGGTGAAAAGTGACTTATATGGTTGATTAGAGCCAAAATGTGGAATAAAATTAACTTGTATCAAAGTGACATTAATAGGTGGTAAAAGGATGTCAAATTGGATGTATATGATGTTAACATGTTAATTGTTGTATATATGGTAGAAAGTGACTCTTATAGAATGCAAAGTGACTCTAATATGGTGAAAATTGACTTGCATGGTTGATTAGAACCAAAATGTGGAACAAAATTGACCAGTATGAAAGGGGAACTAATAGGTGGTAAAAGAATGTCAAATTGGATGTATGTGATGTTAACATATTAATTATACATATAGATTGTGGAAAGTGACTCATATAGGGTGCAAAATGACTCTGACATGGTGAAAAGTGACATACATGGTTAATTAGAACCAAATTGTGGACGAAAATTGACTTGTATGAATGTGGCACTAAGAGGTTGTAAAAGGATTTCTAATTGCATGTACATGATGTTAACATGTTAATTGTTCCAATATATGATGGCAAGTGACTCTTATAAGGTGCAAAGTGACTCTAATATGGTGAGAAGTACATGATTGATTAGTGCCAAAATGTGGCCCAAAATTGACTTGTAGGAAAGGGGGTACCAATAGGTGGTTAAAGGATGTCTAATTGCATGTACATGATGTTAACATGTTAATTGTATCTATATATGGGGAAAGTGACTCTTATAGGGTACAAAATGACTCTAATATGGTGAAAAGTGACTTATATGGTTGATTAGAGCAAAAATGTGGAATAAAATTAACTTGTATGAAAGTGACATTAATAGGTGGTAAAAGGATGTCAAATTGGATGTATATGATGTTAACATGTTAATTGTTGTATATATGGTGGAAAGTGACTCTTATAGAATGCAAAGTGACTCTAATATGGTGAAAAGTGACTTACATGGTTGATTAGAACCAAAATGAGGAACAAAATTGACCTGTATGAAAGTGGAACTAATAGGTGGTAAAAGGAAGTCAAATTGGATGTATGTGATGTTAACATGTTAATTATACATATAGATTGTGGAAAGTGACTCATATAGGGCGCAAAATGACTCTAATATGGTGAAAAGTGACATACATGGTTAATTAGAACGAAAATGTGGACCAAAATTGACTTGTATGAATATGGCACTAAGAGGTTGTAAAAGGATTTCTAATTGCATGTACATGATGTTAACATGTTAATTGTTCCAATATATGATGGCAAGTGACTCTTATAAGGTGCAAAGTGACTCTAATATGGTGAGAAGTCACTTACATGATTGATTAGTGCCAAAATGTGGCATTAATAGGCGGTAAAAGGATGTCAAATTGGATGTATATGATGTTAACATGTTAATTGTTGTATATATGGGGGAAAGTGACTCTTATAGAATGCAAAGTGACTCTAATATGGTGAAAAGTGACTTACATGGTTGATTAAGGTGCAAATTGAATATAATACGGTGAGAAATCACTTACATGATTGATTAGTGCCAAAATATGGCCCAAAATTGACTTGTAGGAAAGGGGGTACCAAGAGGTGGTTAAAGGATGTCTAATTGCATGTAAATGATGTTAACATGTTAATTGTATCAATATATGGTAGCAAGTGACTCTTATAAGGTTCAAAGTGACTCTAATATTGTGAAAAGTGACATACATGGTTGATTAGAGCCAAAATGTGGTAAAAACTTAACTTGTACGAAAGTGGTATTAACAGGCGGTAAAAGGATGTGAAATTGGATGTATATGATGTTAACATGTTAATTGTTGTATATATGGTGGAAAGTGGCTCTTATAGGGTGCAAAGTGACTCTAATATGGTGAAAAGTGACTTACATGGTTGATTAGAACCAAAATGTGGAACAAAATTCACCTGTATGAAAGTGGAACTAATAGGTGGTAAAAGGATGTCAAATTGGATGTATATGATGTTAACATGTTAATTATACATATAGATTGTGGAAAGTGACTCATATAGGGTGCAAAATGACTCTAACATGGTGAAAAGTGACTTATATGAAACTAAAATTTGGACCAAAATTGACTTGTATGAATGTGGCACTAAGAGGTTGTAAAAGGATTTCTAATTGCATGTACATGATGTTAACATGTTAATTGTACCGATATATGATGGCAAGTGACTCTTATAAGGTGCAAATTGACTATAATATGGTGAGAAGTCACTTACATGATTGATTAGTGCCAAAATGTGGCCCAAAATTGACTTGTAGGAAAGGGGGTACCAAGAGGTGGTTAAAGGATGTCTAATTGCATGTACATGATGTTAACATGTTAATTGTATCAATATATGGGGAAAGTGACTCTTATAGGGTACAAATTAACTATAATATGGTGAAAAGTGACTTATATGGTTGATTAGAGCCAAAATGTGGAATAAAATTAACTTGTATGAAAGTGACATTAATAGGTGGTAAAAGGATGTCAAATTGGATGTATATGATGTTAACATGTTAATTGTTGTATGTATGGTGGAAGGTGACTCTTATAGAATGCAAAGTGACTCTAATATGGTGAAAAGTGACGTACATGGTTGATTAGAACCAAAATGTGGAACAAAGTTGACCTGTATGAAAGTGGAACTAATAGGTGGTAAAAGAAAGTCAAAATGGATGTATGTGATGTTAACATGTTAATTATACATATAGATTGTGGGAAGTGACTCATATAGGGTGCAAAATGACTCTAACATGGTGAAAAGTGACATACATGGTTAATTAGGACCAAAATTGACTTGTATGAATGTGGCACTAAGAGGTTGTAAAAGGATTTCTAATTGCATGTACATGATGTTAACATGTTAATTGTTCCAATATATGATGGCAAGTGACTCTTATAAGGTGCAAAGTGACTCTAATATGGTGAGAAGTCACTTACATGATTGATTAGTGCCAAAATGTGGCCCAAAATTGACTTGTAGGAAAGGGGGTACCAGGAGGTGGTTAAAGGATGTCTAATTACATGTACATGATGTTAACATGTTAATTGTATCAATATATGGTGGCAAGTGACTCTTATATGGTGCAAAGTGACTCTAATATGGTGAAAAGTGACTTACATGGTGAAAATGAATGTATATGATGTTAACATGTTAATTGTTGTATATATGGTGGATAGTGGCTCTTATAGGGTGAAAAGTGACTCTAATAAGGTGAAAAGTGACTTACATGGTTGATTAGAACCAAAATGTGGAACAAAATTCACCTGTATGAAAGTGGAACTAATAGGTGGTAAAAGGATGTAAAATTGGATGTATATGATGTTAACATGTTAATTATACAAATAGATTGTGGAAAGTGACTCATATAGGGTGCAAAATGACTCTAACATGATGAAAAGTGACTTACATGGTTGATTAGAACCAAAATGTGGAACAAAATTCACCTGTATGAAAGTGGAACTAGTAGGTGGTAAAAGGATGTCAAATTGGATGTATATGATGTTAACATGTTAATTATACATATAGATTGTGGAAAGTGACTCATATAGGGTGCAAAATAACTCTAACATGGTGAAAGGTGACTTATATGAAACTAAAATTTGGACCAAAATTGACTTGTATGAATGTGGCACTAAGAGGTTGTCAAAGGATTTCTAATTGTATGTACATGATGTTAACATGTTAATTGTTCCAATATATGACGGCAAGTGACTCTTATAAGGTGCAAAGTGACTCTAATATGGTGAGAAGTCACTTACATGATTGATTAGTGCCAAAATGTGGCCTAAAATTGACTTGTAGGAAAGGGGGTACCAAGAGGTGGTTAAAGGATGTCTAATTGCATATACATGATGTTAACATGTTAATTGTATCAATATATGGGGAAAGTGACTCTTATAGGGTACAAAGTGATTCTAATATGGTGAAAAGTGACTTATATGGTTGATTAGAGCCAAAATGTGGAATAAAATTAACTTGTATCAAAGTGACATTAATAGGTGGTAAAAGGATGTCAAATTGGATGTATATGATGTTAACATGTTAATTGTTGTATATATGGTGGAAAGTGACTCTTATAGAATGCAAAGTGACTCTAATATGGTGAAAATTGACTTGCATGGTTGATTAGAACCAAAATGTGGAACAAAATTGACCAGTATGAAAGGGGAACTAATAGGTGGTAAAAGAATGTCAAATTGGATGTATGTGATGTTAACATATTAATTATACATATAGATTGTGGAAAGTGACTCATATAGGGTGCAAAATGACTCTGACATGGTGAAAAGTGACATACATGGTTAATTAGAACCAAATTGTGGACGAAAATTGACTTGTATGAATGTGGCACTAAGAGGTTGTAAAAGGATTTCTAATTGCATGTACATGATGTTAACATGTTAATTGTTCCAATATATGATGGCAAGTGACTCTTATAAGGTGCAAAGTGACTCTAATATGGTGAGAAGTCACTTACATGATTGATTAGTGCCAAAATGTGGCCCAAAATTGACTTGTAGGAAAGGGGGTACCAAGAGGTGGTTAAAGGATGTCTAATTGCATGTACATGATGTTAACATGTTAATTGTATCTATATATGGGGAAAGTGACTCTTATAGGGTACAAAATGACTCTAATATGGTGAAACGTGACTTATATGGTTGATTAGAGCAAAAATGTGGAATAAAATTAACTTGTATGAAAGTGACATTAATAGGTGGTAAAAGGATGTCAAATTGGATGTATATGATGTTAACATGTTAATTGTTGTATATATGGTGGAAAGTGACTCTTATAGAATGCAAAGTGACTCTAATATGGTGAAAAGTGACTTACATGGTTGATTAGAACCAAAATGAGGAACAAAATTGACCTGTATGAAAGTGGAACTAATAGGTGGTAAAAGGAAGTCAAATTGGATGTATGTGATGTTAACATGTTAATTATACATATAGATTGTGGAAAGTGACTCATATAGGGCGCAAAATGACTCTAATATGGTGAAAAGTGACATACATGGTTAATTAGAACGAAAATGTGGACCAAAATTGACTTGTATGAATATGGCACTAAGAGGTTGTAAAAGGATTTCTAATTGCATGTACATGATGTTAACATGTTAATTGTTCCAATATATGATGGCAAGTGACTCTTATAAGGTGCAAAGTGACTCTAATATGGTGAGAAGTCACTTACATGATTGATTAGTGCCAAAATGTGGCATTAATAGGCGGTAAAAGGATGTCAAATTGGATGTATATGATGTTAACATGTTAATTGTTGTATATATGGGGGAAAGTGACTCTTATAGAATGCAAAGTGACTCTAATATGGTGAAAAGTGACTTACATGGTTGATTAAGGTGCAAATTGAATATAATACGGTGAGAAATCACTTACATGATTGATTAGTGCCAAAATATGGCCCAAAATTGACTTGTAGGAAAGGGGGTACCAAGAGGTGGTTAAAGGATGTCTAATTGCATGTAAATGATGTTAACATGTTAATTGTATCAATATATGGTAGCAAGTGACTCTTATAAGGTTCAAAGTGACTCTAATATTGTGAAAAGTGACATACATGGTTGATTAGAGCCAAAATGTGGTAAAAACTTAACTTGTACGAAAGTGGTATTAACAGGCGGTAAAAGGATGTGAAATTGGATGTATATGATGTTAACATGTTAATTGTTGTATATATGGTGGAAAGTGGCTCTTATAGGGTGCAAAGTGACTCTAATATGGTGAAAAGTGACTTACATGGTTGATTAGAACCAAAATGTGGAACAAAATTCACCTGTATGAAAGTGGAACTAATAGGTGGTAAAAGGATGTCAAATTGGATGTATATGATGTTAACATGTTAATTATACATATAGATTGTGGAAAGTGACTCATATAGGGTGCAAAATGACTCTAACATGGTGAAAAGTGACTTATATGAAACTAAAATTTGGACCAAAATTGACTTGTATGAATGTGGCACTAAGAGGTTGTAAAAGGATTTCTAATTGCATGTACATGATGTTAACATGTTAATTGTACCGATATATGATGGCAAGTGACTCTTATAAGGTGCAAATTGACTATAATATGGTGAGAAGTCACTTACATGATTGATTAGTGCCAAAATGTGGCCCAAAATTGACTTGTAGGAAAGGGGGTACCAAGAGGTGGTTAAAGGATGTCTAATTGCATGTACATGATGTTAACATGTTAATTGTATCAATATATGGGGAAAGTGACTCTTATAGGGTACAAATTGACTATAATATGGTGAAAAGTGACTTATATGGTTGATTAGAGCCAAAATGTGGAATAAAATTAACTTGTATGAAAGTGACATTAATAGGTGGTAAAAGGATGTCAAATTGGATGTATATGATGTTAACATGTTAATTGTTGTATGTATGGTGGAAGGTGACTCTTATAGAATGCAAAGTGACTCTAATATGGTGAAAAGTGACGTACATGGTTGATTAGAACCAAAATGTGGAACAAAGTTGACCTGTATGAAAGTGGAACTAATAGGTGGTAAAAGAAAGTCAAAATGGATGTATGTGATGTTAACATGTTAATTATACATATAGATTGTGGGAAGTGACTCATATAGGGTGCAAAATGACTCTAACATGGTGAAAAGTGACATACATGGTTAATTAGGACCAAAATTGACTTGTATGAATGTGGCACTAAGAGGTTGTAAAAGGATTTCTAATTGCATGTACATGATGTTAACATGTTAATTGTTCCAATATATGATGGCAAGTGACTCTTATAAGGTGCAAAGTGACTCTAATATGGTGAGAAGTCACTTACATGATTGATTAGTGCCAAAATGTGGCCCAAAATTGACTTGTAGGAAAGGGGGTACCAGGAGGTGGTTAAAGGATGTCTAATTACATGTACATGATGTTAACATGTTAATTGTATCAATATATGGTGGCAAGTGACTCTTATATGGTGCAAAGTGACTCTAATATGGTGAAAAGTGACTTACATGGTGAAAATGAATGTATATGATGTTAACATGTTAATTGTTGTATATATGGTGGATAGTGGCTCTTATAGGGTGAAAAGTGACTCTAATAAGGTGAAAAGTGACTTACATGGTTGATTAGAACCAAAATGTGGAACAAAATTCACCTGTATGAAAGTGGAACTAATAGGTGGTAAAAGGATGTAAAATTGGATGTATATGATGTTAACATGTTAATTATACAAATAGATTGTGGAAAGTGACTCATATAGGGTGCAAAATGACTCTAACATGATGAAAAGTGACTTACATGGTTGATTAGAACCAAAATGTGGAACAAAATTCACCTGTATGAAAGTGGAACTAGTAGGTGGTAAAAGGATGTCAAATTGGATGTATATGATGTTAACATGTTAATTATACATATAGATTGTGGAAAGTGACTCATATAGGGTGCAAAATAACTCTAACATGGTGAAAGGTGACTTATATGAAACTAAAATTTGGACCAAAATTGACTTGTATGAATGTGGCACTAAGAGGTTGTCAAAGGATTTCTAATTGTATGTACATGATGTTAACATGTTAATTGTTCCAATATATGACGGCAAGTGACTCTTATAAGGTGCAAAGTGACTCTAATATGGTGAGAAGTCACTTACATGATTGATTAGTGCCAAAATGTGGCCCAAAATTGACTTGTAGGAAAGGGGGTACCAAGAGGTGGTTAAAGGATGTCTAATTGCATATACATGATGTTAACATGTTAATTGTATCAATATATGGGGAAAGTGACTCTTATAGGGTACAAAGTGATTCTAATATGGTGAAAAGTGACTTATATGGTTGATTAGAGCCAAAATGTGGAATAAAATTAACTTGTATCAAAGTGACATTAATAGGTGGTAAAAGGATGTCAAATTGGATGTATATGATGTTAACATGTTAATTGTTGTATATATGGTGGAAAGTGACTCTTATAGAATGCAAAGTGACTCTAATATGGTGAAAATTGACTTGCATGGTTGATTAGAACCAAAATGTGGAACAAAATTGACCAGTATGAAAGGGGAACTAATAGGTGGTAAAAGAATGTCAAATTGGATGTATGTGATGTTAACATATTAATTATACATATAGATTGTGGAAAGTGACTCATATAGGGTGCAAAATGACTCTGACATGGTGAAAAGTGACATACATGGTTAATTAGAACCAAATTGTGGACGAAAATTGACTTGTATGAATGTGGCACTAAGAGGTTGTAAAAGGATTTCTAATTGCATGTACATGATGTTAACATGTTAATTGTTCCAATATATGATGGCAAGTGACTCTTATAAGGTGCAAAGTGACTCTAATATGGTGAGAAGTCACTTACATGATTGATTAGTGCCAAAATGTGGCCCAAAATTGACTTGTAGGAAAGGGGGTACCAAGAGGTGGTTAAAGGATGTCTAATTGCATGTACATGATGTTAACATGTTAATTGTATCTATATATGGGGAAAGTGACTCTTATAGGGTACAAAATGACTCTAATATGGTGAAAAGTGACTTATATGGTTGATTAGAGCAAAAATGTGGAATAAAATTAACTTGTATGAAAGTGACATTAATAGGTGGTAAAAGGATGTCAAATTGGATGTATATGATGTTAACATGTTAATTGTTGTATATATGGTGGAAAGTGACTCTTATAGAATGCAAAGTGACTCTAATATGGTGAAAAGTGACTTACATGGTTGATTAGAACCAAAATGAGGAACAAAATTGACCTGTATGAAAGTGGAACTAATAGGTGGTAAAAGGAAGTCAAATTGGATGTATGTGATGTTAACATGTTAATTATACATATAGATTGTGGAAAGTGACTCATATAGGGCGCAAAATGACTCTAATATGGTGAAAAGTGACATACATGGTTAATTAGAACGAAAATGTGGACCAAAATTGACTTGTATGAATATGGCACTAAGAGGTTGTAAAAGGATTTCTAATTGCATGTACATGATGTTAACATGTTAATTGTACCGATATATGATGGCAAGTGACTCTTATAAGGTGCAAATTGACTATAATATGGTGAGAAGTCACTTACATGATTGATTAGTGTCAAAATGTGGCCCAAAATTGACTTGTAGGAAAGGGGGTACCAAGAGGTGGTTAAAGGATGTCTAATTGCATGTACATGATGTTAACATGTTAATTATATCAATATATGGGGAAAGTGACTCTTATAGGGTGCAAAGTGACTCTAATATGGTGAAAAGTGACTTACATGGTTGATTAGAACCAAAATGTGGAACAAAATTCACCTGTATAAAAGTGGAACTAATAGGTGGTAAAAAGATGTCAAATTGGATGTATATGATGTTAACATGTTAATTATACATATAGATTATGGAAAGTGACTCATATAGGGTGCAAAATGACTCTAACATGGTGAAAAGTGACTTACATGGTTAATTAGAACTAAAATTTGGACCAAAATTGACTTGTATGAATGTGGCACTAAGAGGTTGTAAAAGGATTTCTAATTGCATGTACATGATGTTAACATGTTAATTGTACCGATATATGATGGCAAGTGACTATTATAAGGTGCAAATTGACTATAATATGGTGAGAAGTCACTTACATGATTGATTAGTGCCAAAATGTAGCCCAAAATTGACTTGTAGGAAAGGGGGTACCAAGAGGTGGTTAAAGGGTGTCTAATTGCATGTACATGATGTTAACATGATAATTGTATCAATATATGGGGAAAGGGACTCTTATAGGGTACAAAGTGACTATAATATGGTGAAAAGTGACTTATATGGTTGATTAGAGCCAAAATGTGGAATAAAATTAACTTTTATGAAAGTGACATTAATAGGCGGTAAAAGTATGTCAAATTGGATGTATATGATATTAACATGTTAATTGTTGTATATATGGTGGAAGGTGACTCTTATAGAATGCAAAGTGACTCTAATACGGTGAAAAGTGACGTACATGGTTGATTAGAACCAAAATGTGGAACAAAGTTGACTTGTATGAAAGTGCAACAATAGGTGGTAAAAGAAAGTCAAATTGGATGTATGTGATGTTAACATGTTAATTATACATATAGATTGTGGAAAGTGACTCATATAGGGTGCAAAATGACTCTAACATGGTGAAAAGTGACATACATGGTTAATTAGAACCAAAATGTGGACCAAAATTGACTTGTATGAATGTGGCACTAAGAGGTTGTAAAAGGATTTCTAATTGCACGTACATGATGTTAACATGTTAATTGTACCGATATATGATGGCAAGTGACTCTTATAAGGTGCAAATTGACTATAATATGGTGAGAAGTCACTTACATGATTGATTAGTGCCAAAATGTGGCCCAAAATTGACTTGTAGGAAAGGGGGTACCAAGAGGTGGTTAAAGGATGTCTAATTGCATGTACATGATGTTAACATGATAATTGTATCAATATATGGGGAAAGTGACTCTTATAGGGTACAAAGTGACTCTAATATGGTGAGAAGTGACTTATATAGTTGATTAGAGCCAAAATGTGGAATAAAATTAACTTGTATGAAAGTGACATTAATAGGTGGTAAAAGGATGTAAAATTGGATGTATATGATATTAACATGTTAATTGTTGTATATATGGTGGAAGGTGACTCTTATAGAATGCAAAGTGACTCTAATACGGTGAAAAGTGACGTACATGGTTGATTAGAACCAAAATGTGGAACAAAGTTGACTTGTATGAAAGTGGAACAATAGGTGGTAAAAGAAAGTCAAATTGGATGTATGTGATGTTAACATGTTAATTATACATATAGATTGTGGAAAGTGACTCATATAGGGTGCAAAATGACTCTAACATGGTGAAAAGTGACATACATGGTTAATTAGAACCAAAATGTGGACCAAAATTGACTTGTATGAATGTGGCACTAAGAGGTTGTAAAAGGATTTCTAATTGCATGTACATGATGTTAACATGTTAATTGTTCCAATATATGATGGCAAGTGACTCATAAGGTGCAAAGTGACTCTAATATGGTGAGAGCTTACATGATTGATTAGTGTCAAAATGTGGCCCAAAATTGACTTGTAAGAAAGAAGGTCCCAAGAGGTGGTTAAAGGATGTCTAATTGCATGTACATGATGTTAACATGTTAATTGTATCAATATACGGTGGCAAGTGACTCTTATATGGTGCAAAGTGACTCTAATATGGTGAAAAGTGACTTACATGGTTGATTAGAGCCAAAATGTGGTATAAAATTAACTTGTATGAAAGTGGCATTAATAGGCGGTAAAAGTATGTGAAATTGGATGTATATGATGTTAACATGTTAATTTTTGTATATATGGTGGAAAGTGGCTCTTATAGGGTGCAAAGTGACTCTAATATGGGGAAAAGTGACTTACATGGTTGATTAGAACCAAAATGTAGAACAAAATTCACCTGTATGAAAGTGGAACTAATAGGTGGTAAAAGGATGTAAAATTGGATGTATATGATGTTAACATGTTAATTATACATATAGATTATGGAAAGTGACTCATATAGGGTGCAAAATGACTCTAACATGGTGAAAAGTGACTTACATGGTTAATTAGAACTAAAATTTGGACCAAAATTGACTTGTATGAATGTGGCACTAAGAGGTTGTATAAGGATTTCTAATTGCATGTACATGATGTTAACATGTTAATTGTACCGATATATGATGGCAAGTGGCTCTTATAAGGTGCAAATTGACTATAATATGGTGAGAAGTCACTTACATGATTGATTAGTGCCAAAATGTGGCCCAAAATTGACTTGTAGGAAAGGGGGTACCAAGAGGTGGTTAAAGGATGTCTAATTGCATGTACATGATGTTAACATGATAATTGTATCAATATATGGTGGCAAGTGACTCTTATATGGTGCAAAGTGACTCTAATATGGTGAAAAGTGACTTACATGGTTGATTAGAGCCAAAATGTGATACAAAATTAACTTGTATGAAAGTGGCATTAATAGGCGGTAAAAGTATGTGAAATTGGATGTATATGATGTTAACATGTTAATTGTTGTATATATGGTGGAAAGTGACTCTTATAGGGTGCAAAGTGACTCTAATATGGGGAAAAGTGACTTACATGGTTGATTAGAACCAAAATGTAGAACAAAATTCACCTGTATGAAAGTGGAACTAATAGGTGGTAAAAGGATGTAAAATTGGATGTATATGATGTTAACGTGTTAATTATACATATAGATTATGGAAAGTGACTCATATAGGGTGCAAAATGACTCTAAAATGGTGAAAAGTGACATACATGGTTAATTAGAACCAAAATGTGGACCAAAATTGACTTGTATGAATGTGGCACTAAGAGGTTGTAAAAGGATTTCTAATTGCATGTACATGATGTTAACATGTTAATTGTTCCAATATATGATGGCAAGTGACTCTTATAAGGTGCAAAGTGACTCTAATATGGTGAGAAGTGACTTACATGATTGATTAGTGCCAAAATGTGGCCCAAAATTGACTTGTAAGAAAGGGGGTCCCAAGAGGTGGTTAAAGGATGTCTAATTGCATGTACATGATGTTAACATGTTAATTGTATCAATATATGATGGCAAGTGACTCTTATATGGTGAAAAGTGACTCTAATATGGTGAAAAGTGACTTACATGGTTGATTAGAACCAAAATGTGGAACAAATTCAACTGTATGAAAGTGGAACTAATAGGCGGTAAAAGGATGTGAAATTGGATGTATATGATGTTAACATGTTAATTGTTGTATATATGGTGGAAAGTGGCTTTTATAGGGTGCAAAGTGACTCTAATATGGTGAAAAGTGACTTACATGGTTGATTAGAACCAAAATGTGGAACAAAATTCACCTGTATAAAAGTGGAACTAATAGGTGGTAAAAAGATGTCAAATTGGATGTATATGATGTTAACATGTTAATTATACATATAGATTATGGAAAGTGACTCATATAGGGTGCAAAATGACTCTAACATGGTGAAAAGTGACTTACATGGTTAATTAGAACTAAAATTTGGACCAAAATTGACTTGTATGAATGTGGCACTAAGAGGTTGTAAAAGGATTTCTAATTGCATGTACATGATGTTAACATGTTAATTGTACCGATATATGATGGCAAGTGACTCTTATAAGGTGCAAATTGACTATAATATGGTGAGAAGTCACTTACATGATTGATTAGTGCCAAAATGTAGCCCAAAATTGACTTGTAGGAAAGGGGGTACCAAGAGGTGGTTAAAGGATGTCTAATTGCATGTACATGATGTTAACATGATAATTGTATCAATATATGGGGAAAGGGACTCTTATAGGGTACAAAGTGACTCTAATATGGTGAAAAGTGACTTATATGGTTGATTAGAGCCAAAATGTGGAATAAAATTAACTTGTATGAAAGTGACATTAATAGGCGGTAAAAGGATGTCAAATTGGATGTATATGATATTAACATGTTAATTGTTGTATATATGGTGGAAGGTGACTCTTATAGAATGCAAAGTGACTCTAATACGGTGAAAAGTGACGTACATGGTTAATTAGAACCAAAATGTGGAACAAAGTTGACTTGTATGAAAGTGGAACAATAGGTGGTAAAAGAAAGTCAAATTGGATGTATGTGATGTTAACATGTTAATTATACATATAGATTGTGGAAAGTGACTCATATAGGGTGCAAAATGACTCTAACATGGTGAAAAGTGACATACATGGTTAATTAGAACCAAAATGTGGACCAAAATTGACTTGTATGAATGTGGCACTAAGAGGTTGTAAAAGGATTTCTAATTGCACGTACATGATGTTAACATGTTAATTGTACCGATATATGATGGCAAGTGACTCTTATAAGGTGCAAATTGACTATAATATGGTGAGAAGTCACTTACATGATTGATTAGTGCCAAAATGTGGCCCAAAATTGACTTGTAGGAAAGGGGGTACCAAGAGGTGGTTAAAGGATGTCTAATTGCATGTACATGATGTTAACATATTAATTGTATCAATATATGGTGGCAAGTGACTCTTATATGGTGCAAAGTGACTCTAATATGGTGAAAAGTGACTTACATGGTTGATTAGAGCCAAAATGTGGTACAAAATTAACTTGTATGAAAGTGGCATTAATAGGCGGTAAAAGGTGGTAAAAGGATGTAAAATTGGATGTATATGATGTTAACATGTTAATTATACATATAGATTATGGAAAGTGACTCATATAGGGTGCAAAATGACTCTAACAAGGTGAAAAGTGACATACATGGTTAATTAGAACCAAAATGTGGACCAAAATTGACTTGTATGAATGTGGCACTAAGAGGTTGTAAAAGGATTTCTAATTGCATGTACATGATGTTAACATGTTAATTGTTCCAATATATGATGGCAAGTGACTCTTATAAGGTGCAAAGTGACTCTAATATGGTGAGAAGTGACTTACATGATTGATTAGTGCCAAAATGTGGCCCAAAATTGACTTGTAAGAAAGGGGGTCCCAAGAGGTGGTTAAAGGATGTCTAATTGCATGTACATGATGTTAACATGTTAATTGTATCAATATATGATGGCAAGTGACTCTTATATGGTGAAAAGTGACTCTAATATGGTGAAAAGTGACTTGGTTGATTAGAACCAAAATGTGGAACAAAATTCAACTGTATGAAAGTGGAACTAATAGGCGGTAAAAGGATGTGAAATTGGATGTATATGATGTTAACATGTTAATTGTTGTATATATGGTGGAAAGTGGCTTTTATAGGGTGCAAAGTGACTCTAATATGGTGAAAAGTGACTTACATGGTTGATTAGAACCAAAATGTGGAACAAAATTCACCTGTATAAAAGTGGAACTAATAGGTGGTATGTATAATTAACATGTTAACATCATATACATCCAATTGACTTGTATGAATGTGGCACTAAGAGGTTGTAAAAGGATTTCTAATTGCATGTACATGATGTTAACATGTTAATTGTACCGATATATGATGGCAAGTGACTCTTATAAGGTGCAAATTGACTTTAATATGGTGAGAAGTCACTTACATGATTGATTAGTGCCAAAATGTAGCCCAAAATTGACTTGTAGGAAAGGGGGTACCAAGAGATGGTTAAAGGATGTCTAATTGCATGTACATGATGTTAACATGATAATTGTATCAATATATGGGGAAAGGGACTCTTATAGGGTACAAAGTGACTCTAATATGGTGAAAAGTGACTTATATGGTTGATTAGAGCCAAAATGTGGAATAAAATTAACTTGTATGAAAGTGACATTAATAGGCGGTAAAAGAATGTCAAATTGGATGTATATGATATTAACATGTTAATTGTTGTATATATGGTGGAAGGTGACTCTTATAGAATGCAAAGTGACTCTAATACGGTGAAAAGTGACGTACATGGTTGATTAGAACAAAAATGTGGAACAAAGTTGACTTGTATGAAAGTGGAATAATAGGTGGTAAAAGAAAGTCAAATTGGATGTATGTAATGTTAACATGTTAATTATACATATAGATTGTGGAAAGTGACTCATATAGGGTGCAAAATGACTCTAACATGGTGAAAAGTGACATACATGGTTAATTAGAACCAAAATGTGGACCAAAATTGACTTGTATGAATGTGGCACTAAGAGGTTGTAAAAGGATTTCTAATTGCATGTACATGATGTTAACATGTTAATTGTACCGATATATGATGGCAAGTGACTCTTATAAGGTGCAAATTGACTATAATATGGTGAGAAGTCACTTACATGATTGATTAGTGCCAAAATGTGGCCCAAAATTGACTTGTAGGAAAGGGGGTACCAAGAGGTGGTTAAAGGATGTCTAATTGCATATACATGATGTTAACATGATAATTGTATCAATATATGGGGAAAGTGACTCTTATAGGGTACAAAGTGACTCTAATATGGTGAAAAGTGACTTATATGGTTGATTAGAGCCAAAATGTGGAATAAAATTAACTTGTATGAAAGTGACATTAATAGGTGGTAAAGGATGTCAAATTGGATGTATATGATATTAACATATTAATTGTTGTATATATGGTGGAAGGTGACTCTTATAGAATGCAAAGTGACTCTAATACGGTGAAAAGTGACGTACATGGTTGATTAGAACCAAAATGTGGAACAAAGTTGACGTGTATGAAAGTGGAACAATAGGTGGTAAAAGAAAGTCAAATTGGATGTATGTGATGTTAACATGTTAATTATACATATAGATTGTGGAAAGTGACTCATATAGGGTGCAAAATGACCCTAACATGGTGAAAAGTGACATACATGGTTAATTAGAACCAAAATGTGGACCAAAATTGACTTGTATGAATGTGGCACTAAGAGGTTGTAAAAGGATTTCTAATTGCATGTACATGATGTTAACATGCTAATTGTTCCAATATATGATGGCAAGTGACTCTTATAAGGTGCAAAGTGACTCTAATATGGTGAGAAGTCACTTACATGATTGATTAGTGTCAAAATGTGGCCCAAAATTGACTTGTAAGAAAGGGGGTCCCAAGAGGTGGTTAAAGGATGTCTAATTGCATGTACATGATGTTAACATGTTAATTGTATCAATATATGGTGGCAAGTGACTCTTATATGGTGCAAAGTGACTCTAATATGGTGAAAAGTGACTTACATGGTTGATTAGAGCCAAAATGTGGTATAAAATTAACTTGTATGAAAGTGGCATTAATAGGCGGTAAAAGTATGTGAAATTGGATGTATATGATGTTAACATGTTAATTGTTGTATATATGGTGGAAAGTGGCTCTTATAGGGTGCAAAGTGACTCTAATATGAGGAAAAGTGACTTACATGGTTGATTAGAACCAAAATGTAGAACAAAATTCACCTGTATGAAAGTGGAACTAATAGGTGGTAAAAGGATGTAAAATTGGATGTATATGATGTTAACATGTTAATTATACATATAGATTATGGAAAGTGACTCATATAGGGTGCAAAATGACTCTAACATGGTGAAAAGTGACTTACATGGTTAATTAGAACTAAAATTTGGACCAAAATTGACTTGTATGAATGTGGCACTAAGAGGTTGTAAAAGGATTTCTAATTGCATGTACATGATGTTAACATGTTAATTGTACCGATATATGATGGCAAGTGACTCTTATAAGGTGCAAATTGACTATAATATGGTGAGAAGTCACTTACATGATTGATTAGTGCCAAAATGTGGCCCAAAACTGACTTGTAGGAAAGGGGGTACCAAGAGGTGGTTAAAGGATGTCTAATTGCATGTACATGATGTTAACATGATAATTGTATCAATATATGGGGAAAGTGACTCTTATAGGGTACAAAGTGACTCTAATATGGTGAAAAGTGACTTATATGGTTGATTAGAGCCAAAATGTGGAATAAAATTAACTTGTATGAAAGTGACATTAATAGGCGGTAAAAGGATGTCAAATTGGATGTATATGATATTAACATGTTAATTGTTGTATATATGGGGAAGGTGACTCTTATAGAATGCAAAGTGACTCTAATACGGTGAAAAGTGACGTACATGGTTGATTAGAACCAAAATGTGGAACAAAGTTGACTTGTATGAAAGTGGAACAATAGGTGGTAAAAGAAAGTCAAATTGGATGTATGTGATGTTAACATGTTAATTATACATATAGATTGTGGAAAGTGACTCATATAGGGTGCAAAATGACTCTAACATGGTGAAAAGTGACATACATGGTTAATTAGAACCAAAATGTGGACCAAAATTGACTTGTATGAATGTGACACTAAGAGGTTGTAAAAGGATTTCTAATTGCATGTACATGATGTTAACATGTTAATTGTACCGATATATGATGGCAAGTGACTCTTATAAGGTTCAAATTGACTATAATATGGTGAGAAGTCACTTACATGATTGATTAGTGCCAAAATGTGGCCCAAAATTGACTTGTAGGAAAGGGGGTACCAAGAGGTGGTTAAAGGATGTCTAATTGCATATACATGATGTTAACATGATAATTGTATCAATATATGGGGAAAGTGACTCTTATAGGGTACAAAGTGACTCTAATATGGTGAAAAGTGACTTATATGGTTGATTAGAGCCAAAATGTGGAATAAAATTAACTTGTATGAAAGTGACATTAATAGGTGGTAAAAGGATGTCAAATTGGATGTATATGATATTAACATATTAATTGTTGTATATATGGTGGAAGGTGACTCTTATAGAATGCAAAGTGACTCTAATACGGTGAAAAGTGACGTACATGGTTGATTAGAACCAAAATGTGGAACAAAGTTGACGTGTATGAAAGTGGAACAATAGGTGGTAAAAGAAAGTCAAATTGGATGTATGTGATGTTAACATGTTAATTATACATATAGATTGTGGAAAGTGACTCATATAGGGTGCAAAATGACCCTAACATGGTGAAAAGTGACATACATGGTTAATTAGAACCAAAATGTGGACCAAAATTGACTTGTATGAATGTGGCACTAAGAGGTTGTAAAAGGATTTCTAATTGCATGTACATGATGTTAACATGCTAATTGTTCCAATATATGATGGCAAGTGACTCTTATAAGGTGCAAAGTGACTCTAATATGGTGAGAAGTCACTTACATGATTGATTAGTGTCAAAATGTGGCCCAAAATTGACTTGTAAGAAAGGGGGTCCCAAGAGGTGGTTAAAGGATGTCTAATTGCATGTACATGATGTTAACATGTTAATTGTATCAATATATGGTGGCAAGTGAATCTTATATGGTGCAAAGTGACTCTAATATGGTGAAAAGTGACTTACATGGTTGATTAGAGCCAAAATGTGGTACAAAATTAACTTGTATGAAAGTGGCATTAATAGGCGGTAAAAGCATGTGAAATTGGATGTATATGTTTACATGTTAATTGTTGTATATATGGTGGAAAGTGGCTCTTATAGGGTGCAAAGTGACTCTAATATGGTGAAAAGTGACTTACATGGTTGATTAGAACCAAAATGTGGAACAAAATTCAACTGTATGAAAGTGGAACTAATAGGCGGTTAAAAGGATGTGAAATTGGATGTATATGATGTTAACATGTTAATTATTGTATATATGGTGGAAAGTGGCTTTTATAGGGTGCAAAGTGACTCTAATATGGTGAAAAGTGACTTACATGGTTGATTAGAACCAAAATGTGGAACAAAATTCACCTGTATAAAAGTGGAACTAATAGGTGGTAAAAAGATGTCAAATTGGATGTATATGATGTTAACATGTTAATTATACATATAGATTGTGGAAAGTGACTCATATAGGGTGCAAAATGACTCTAACATGGTGAAAAGTGACTTACATGGTTAATTAGAACTAAAATTTTGACCAAAATTGACTTGTATAAATGTGGCACTAAGAGGTTGTAAAAGGATTTCTAATTGCATGTACATGATGTTAACATGTTAATTGTACCGATATATGATGGCAAGTGACTCTTATAAGGTGCAAATTGACTATAATATGGTGAGAAGTCACTTATATGATTGAATAGTGCCAAAATGTGGCCCAAAATTGACTTGTAGGAAAGGGGGTACCAAGAGGTGGTTAAAGGATGTCTAATTGCATGTACATGATGTTAACATGATAATTGTATCAATATATGGGGAAAGTGAATCTTATAGGGTACAAAGTGACTCTAATATGGTGAGAAGTGACTTATATAGTTGATTAGAGCCAAAATGTGGAATAAAATTAACTTGTATGAAAGTGATATTAATAGGTGGTAAAAGGATGTCAAATTGGATGTATATGATGTTAACATGTTAATTGTTGTATATATGGTGGAAGGTGACTCCTATAGAATGCAAAGTGACTCTAATATGGTGAAAAGTGATGTACATGGTTGATTAGAACCAAAATGTGGAACAAAGTTGACCTGTATGAAAGTGGAACAATAGGTGGTAAAAGAAAGTCAAATTGGATGTATGTGATGTTAACATGTTAATTATACATATAGATTGTGGAAAGTGACTCATATAGGGTGCAAAATGACTCTAACATGGTGAAAAGTGACATACATGGTTAATTAGAACCAAAATGTGGACCAAAATTGACTTGTATGAATGTGGCACTAAGAGGTTGTAAAAGGATTTCTAATTGCATGTACATGATGTTAACATGTTAATTGTTCCAATATATGATGGCAAGTGACTCATAAGGTGCAAAGTGACTCTAATATGGTGAGAGCTTACATGATTGATTAGTGTCAAAATGTGGCCCAAAATTGACTTGTAAGAAAGAAGGTCCCAAGAGGTGGTTAAAGGATGTCTAATTGCATGTACATGATGTTAACATGTTAATTGTATCAATATATGGTGGCAAGTGACTCTTATATGGTGCAAAGTGACTCTAATATGGTGAAAAGTGACTTACATGGTTGATTAGAGCCAAAATGTGGTACAAAATTAACTTGTATGAAAGTGGCATTAATAGGCGGTAAAAGTATGTGAAATTGGATGTATATGATGTTAACATGTTAATTGTTGTATATATGGTGGAAAGTGGCTCTTATAGGGTGCAAAGTGACTCTAATATGGGGAAAAGTGACTTACATGGTTGATTAGAACCAAATGTAGAACAAAATTCACCTGTATGAAAGTGGAACTAATAGGTGGTAAAAGGATGTAAAATTGGATGTATATGATGTTAACATGTTAATTATACATATAGATTATGGAAAGTGACTCATATAGGGTGCAAAATGACTCTAACATGGTGAAAAGTGACTAACATGGTTAATTAGAACTAAAATTTGGACCAAAATTGACTTGTATGAATGTGGCACTAAGAGGTTGTAAAAGGATTTCTAATTGCATGTACATGATGTTAACATGTTAATTGTACCGATATATGATGGCAAGTGGCTCTTATAAGGTGCAAATTGACTATAATATGGTGAGAAGTCACTTACATGATTGATTAGTGCCAAAATGTGGCCCAAAATTGACTTGTAGGAAAGGGGGGTACCAAGAGGTGGTTAAAGGATGTCTAATTGCATGTACATGATGTTAACATGATAATTGTATCAATATATGGTGGCAAGTGACTCTTATATGGTGCAAAGTGACTCTAATATGGTGAAAAGTGACTTACATGGTTGATTAGAGCCAAAATGTGATACAAAATTAACTTGTATGAAAGTGGCATTAATAGGCGGTAAAAGTATGTGAAATTGGATGTATATGATGTTAACATGTTAATTGTTGTATATATGGTGGAAAGTGGCTCTTATAGGGTGCAAAGTGACTCTAATATGGGGAAAAGTGACTTACATGGTTGATTAGAACCAAAATGTAGAACAAAATTCACCTGTATGAAAGTGGAACTAATAGGTGGTAAAAGGATGTAAAATTGGATGTATATGATGTTAACATGTTAATTATACATATAGATTATGGAAAGTGACTCATATAGGGTGCAAAATGACTCTAACATGGTGAAAAGTGACATACATGGTTAATTAGAACCAAAATGTGGACCAAAATTGACTTGTATGAATGTGGCACTAAGAGGTTGTAAAAGGATTTCTAATTGCATGTACATGATGTTAACATGTTAATTGTTCCAATATATGATGGCAAGTGACTCTTATAAGGTGCAAAGTGACTCTAATATGGTGAGAAGTGACTTACATGATTGATTAGTGCCAAAATGTGGCCCAAAATTGACTTGTAAGAAAGGGGGTCCCAAGAGGTGGTTAAAGGATGTCTAATTGCATGTACATGATGTTAACATGTTAATTGTATCAATATATGATGGCAAGTGACTCTTATATGGTGAAAAGTGACTCTAATATGGTGAAAAGTGACTTACATGGTTGATTAGAACCAAAATGTGGAACAAAATTCAACTGTATGAAAGTGTAACTAATAGGCGGTAAAAGGATGTGAAATTGGATGTATATGATGTTAAAATGTTAATTGTTGTATATATGGTGGAAAGTGGCTTTTATAGGGTGCAAAGTGACTCTAATATGGTGAAAAGTGACTTACATGGTTGATTAGAACCAAAATGTGGAACAAAATTCACCTGTATAAAAGTGGAACTAATAGGTGGTAAAAAGATGTCAAATTGGATGTATATGATGTTAACATGTTAATTATACATATAGATTATGGAAAGTGACTCATATAGGGTGCAAAATGACTCTAACATGGTGAAAAGTGACTTACATGGTTAATTAGAACTAAAATTTGGACCAAAATTGACTTGTATGAATGTGGCACTAAGAGGTAGTAAAAGGATTTCTAATTGCATGTACATGATGTTAACATGTTAATTGTACCGATATATGATGGCAAGTGACTCTTATAAGGTGCAAATTGACTATAATATGGTGAGAAGTCACTTACATGATTGATTAGTGCCAAAATGTAGCCCAAAATTGACTTGTAGGAAAGGGGGTACCAAGAGGTGGTTAAAGGATGTCTAATTGCATGTACATGATGTTAACATGATAATTGTATCAATATATGGGGAAAGGGACTCTTATAGGGTACAAAGTGACTCTAATATGGTGAAAAGTGACTTATATGGTTGATTAGAGCCAAAATGTGGAATAAAATTAACTTGTATGAAAGTGACATTAATAGGCGGTAAAAGGATGTCAAATTGGATGTATATGATATTAACATGTTAATTGTTGTATATATGGTGGAAGGTGACTCTTATAGAATGCAAAGTGACTCTAATACGGTGAAAAGTGACGTACATGGTTAATTAGAACCAAAATGTGGAACAAAGTTGACTTGTATGAAAGTGGAACAATAGGTGGTAAAAGAAAGTCAAATTGGATGTATGTGATGTTAACATGTTAATTATACATATAGATTGTGGAAAGTGACTCATATAGGGTGCAAAATGACTCTAACATGGTGAAAAGTGACATACATGGTTAATTAGAACCAAAATGTGGACCAAAATTGACTTGTATGAATGTGGCACTAAGAGGTTGTAAAAGGATTTCTAATTGCACTGTACATGATGTTAACATGTTAATTGTACCGATATATGATGGCAAGTGACTCTTATAAGGTGCAAATTGACTATAATATGGTGAGAAGTTACTTACATGATTGATTAGTGCCAAAATGTGGCCCAAAATTGACTTGTAGGAAAGGGGGTACCAAGAGGTGGTTAAAGGATGTCTAATTGCATGTACATGATGTTAACATATTAATTGTATCAATATATGGTGGCAAGTGACTCTTATATGGTGCAAAGTGACTCTAATATGGTGAAAAGTGCCTTACATGGTTGATTAGAGCCAAAATGTGGTACAAAATTAACTTGTATGAAAGTGGCATTAATAGGCGGTAAAAGTATGTGAAATTGGATATATATGATGTTAACATGTTAATTGTTGTATATATGGTGGAAAGTGGCTCTTATAGGGTGCAAAGTGACTCTAATATGGGGAAAAGTGACTTACATGGTTGATTAGAACCAAAATGTAGAACAAAATTCACCTGTATGAAAGTGGAACTAATAGGTGGTAAAAGGATGTAAAATTGGATGTATATGATGTTAACATGTTAATTATACATATAGATTATGGAAAGTGACTCATATAGGGTGCAAAATGACTCTAACAAGGTGAAAAGTGACATACATGGTTAATTAGAACCAAAATGTGGACCAAAATTGACTTGTATGAATGTGGCACTAAGAGGTTGTAAAAGGATTTCTAATTGCATGTACATGATGTTAACATGTTAATTGTTCCAATATATGATGGCAAGTGACTCTTATAAGGTGCAAAGTGACTCTAATATGGTGAGAAGTGACTTACATGATTGATTAGTGCCAAAATGTGGCCCAAAATTGACTTGTAAGAAAGGGGGTCCCAAGAGGTGGTTAAAGGATTTCTAATTGCATGTACATGATGTTAACATGTTAATTGTATCAATATATGATGGCAAGTGACTCTTATATGGTGAAAAGTGACTCTAATATGGTGAAAAGTGACTTACATGGTTGATTAGAACCAAAATGTGGAACAAAATTCAACTGTATGAAAGTGGAACTAATAGACGGTAAAAGGATGTGAAATTGGATGTATATGATGTTAACATGTTAATTGTTGTAGATATGGTGGAAAGTGGCTTTTATAGGGTGCAAAGTGACTCTAATATGGTGAAAAGTGACTTACATGGTTGATTAGAACCAAAATGTGAAACAAAATTCACCTGTATAAAAGTGGAACTAATAGGTGGTATGTATAATTAACATGTTAACATCATATACATCCAATTGACTTGTATGAATGTGGCACTAAGAGGTTGTAAAAGGATTTCTAATTGCATGTACATGATGTTAACATGTTAATTGTACCGATATATGATGGCAAGTGACTCTTATAAGGTGCAAATTGACTATAATATGGTGAGAAGTCACTTACATGATTGATTAGTGCCAAAATGTAGCCCAAAATTGACTTGTAGGAAAGGGGGTACCAAGAGATGGTTAAAGGATGTCTAATTGCATGTACATGATGTTAACATGATAATTGTATCAATATATGGGGAAAGGGACTATTATAGGGTACAAAGTGACTCTAATATGGTGAAAAGTGACTTATATGGTTGATTAGAGCCAAAATGTGGAATAAAATTAACTTGTATGAAAGTGACATTAATAGGCGGTAAAAGAATGTCAAATTGGATGTATATGATATTAACATGTTAATTGTTGTATATATGGTGGAAGGTGACTCTTATAGAATGCAAAGTGACTCTAATACGGTGAAAAGTGACGTACATGGTTGATTAGAACCAAAATGTGGAACAAAGTTGACTTGTATGAAAGTGGAACAATAGGTGGTAAAAGAAAGTCAAATTGGATGTATGTGATGTTAACATGTTAATTATACATATAGATTGTGGAAAGTGACTCATATAGGGTGCAAAATGACTCTTACATGGTGAAAAGTGACATACATGGTTAATTAGAACCAAAATGTGGACCAAAATTGACTTGTATGAATGTGGCACTAAGAGGTTGTAAAAGGATTTCTAATTGCATGTACATGATGTTAACATGTTAATTGTACCGATATATGATGGCAAGTGACTCTTATAAGGTGCAAATTGACTATAATATGGTGAGAAGTCACTTACATGATTGATTAGTGCCAAAATGTGGCCCAAAATTGACTTGTATGAAAGGGGGTACCAAGAGGTGGTTAAAGGATGTCTAATTGCATGTACATGATGTTAACATGATAATTGTATCAATATATGGGGAAAGTGACTCTTATAGGGAACAAAGTGACTCTAATATGGTGAAAAGTGACTTATATGGTTGATTAGAGCCAAAATGTGGAATAAAATTAACTTGTATGAAAGTGACATTAATAGGCGGTAAAAGGATGTCAAATTGGATGTATATGATATTAACATGTTAATTGTTGTATATATGGTGGAAGGTGACTCTTATAGAATGCAAAGTGACTCTAATACGGTGAAAAGTGACGTACATGGTTGATTAGAACCAAAATATGGAACAAAGTTGACTGTATGAAAGTGGAACTAATAGGTGGTAAAAGAAAGTCAAATTGGATGTATGTGATGTTAACATGTTAATTATACATATAGATTGTGGAAAGTGACTCATATAGGGTGCAAAATGACTCTAACATGGTGAAAAGTGACATACATGGTTAATTAGAACCAAAATGTGGACCAAAATTGACTTGTATTAATGTGGCACTAAGAGGTTGTAAAAGGATTTCTAATTGCATGTACATGATGTTAACATGTTAATTGTACCGATATATGATGGCAAGTGACTCTTATAAGGTGCAAATTGACTATAATATGGTGAGAAGTCACTTACATGATTGATTAGTGCCAAAATGTGGCCCAAAATTGACTTGTAGGAAAGGGGGTACCAAGAGGTGGTTAAAGGATGTCTAATTGCATATACATGATGTTAACATGATAATTGTATCAATATATGGGGAAAGTGACTCTTATAGGGTACAAAGTGACTCTAATATGGTGAAAAGTGACTTATATGGTTGATTAGAGCCAAAATGTGGAATAAAATTAACTTGTATGAAAGTGACATTAATAGGTGGTAAAAGGATGTCAAATTGGATGTATATGATATTAACATATTAATTGTTGTATATATGGTGGAAGGTGACTCTTATAGAATGCAAAGTGACTCTAATACGGTGAAAAGTGACTCTAATACGGTGAAAAGTGACGTACATGGTTGATTAGAACCAAAATGTGGAACAAAGTTGACGTGTATGAAAGTGGAACAATAGGTGGTAAAAGAAAGTCAAATTGGATGTATGTGATGTTAACATGTTAATTATACATATAGATTGTGGAAAGTGACTCATATAGGGTGCAAAATGACCCTAACATGGTGAAAAGTGACATACATGGTTAATTAGAACCAAAATGTGGACCAAAATTGACTTGTATGAATGTGGCACTAAGAGGTTGTAAAAGGATTTCTAATTGCATGTACATGATGTTAACATGCTAATTGTTCCAATATATGATGGCAAGTGACTCTTATAAGGTGCAAAGTGACTCTAATATGGTGAGAAGTCACTTACATGATTGATTAGTGTCAAAATATGGCCCAAAATTGACTTGTAAGAAAGGGGGTCCCAAGAGGTGGTTAAAGGATGTCTAATTGCATGTACATGATGTTAACATGTTAATTGTATCAATATATGGTGGCAAGTGACTCTTATATGGTGCAAAGTGACTCTAATATGGTGAAAAGTGACTTACATGGTTGATTAGAGCCAAAATGTGGTATAAAATTAACTTGTATGAAAGTGGCATTAATAGGCGGTAAAAGTATGTGAAATTGGATGTATATGATGTTAACATGTTAATTGTTGTATATATGGTGGAAAGTGGCTCTTATAGGGTGCAAAGTGACTCTAATATGAGGAAAAGTGACTTACATGGTTGATTATAACCAAAATGTAGAACAAAATTCACCTGTATGAAAGTGGAACTAATAGGTGGTAAAAGGATGTATATGATGTTAACATGTTAATTATACATATAGATTATGGAAAGTGACTCATATAGGGTGCAAAATGACTCTAACATGGTGAAAAGTGACTTACATGGTTAATTAGAACTAAAATTTGGACCAAAATTGACTTGTATGAATGTGGCACTAAGAGGTTGTAAAAGGATTTCTAATTGCATGTACATGATGTTAACATGTTAATTGTACCGATATATGATGGCAAGTGACTCTTATAAGGTGCAAATTGACTATAATATGGTGAGAAGTCACTTACATGATTGATTAGTGCCAAAATGTGGCCCAAAATTGACTTGTAGGAAAGGGGGTACCAAGAGGTGGTTAAAGGATGTCTAATTGCATGTACATGATGTTAACATGATAATTGTATCAATATATGGGGAAAGTGACTCTTATAGGGTACAAAGTGACTCTAATATGGTGAAAAGTGACTTATATGGTTGATTAGAGCCAAAATGTGGAATAAAATTAACTTGAATGAAAGTGACATTAATAGGCGGTAAAAGGATGTCAAATTGGATGTATATGATATTAACATGTTAATTGTTGTATATATGGGGGAAGGTGACTCTTATAGAATGCAAAGTGACTCTAATACGGTGAAAAGTGACGTACATGGTTGATTAGAACCAAAATGTGGAACAAAGTTGACTTGTATGAAAGTGGAACAATAGGTGGTAAAAGAAAGTCAAATTGGATGTATGTGATGTTAACATGTTAATATACATATAGATTGTGGAAAGTGACTCATATAGGGTGCAAAATGACTCTAACATG
The DNA here is from genome assembly GCF_009905375.1 of Apium graveolens. Taxonomy (NCBI): domain Eukaryota; kingdom Viridiplantae; phylum Streptophyta; class Magnoliopsida; order Apiales; family Apiaceae; genus Apium; species Apium graveolens. Next base: position 75,504 of record NW_027418943.1, read on the forward strand.
GTGAAAAGTGACATACATGGTTAATTAGAACCAAAATGTGGACCAAAATTGACTTGTATGAATGTGGACACTAAGAGGTTGTAAAAGGATTTCTAATTGCATGTACATGATGTTAACATGTTAATTGTACCGATATATGATGGCAAGTGACTCTTATAAGGTGCAAATTGACTATAATATGGTGAGAAGTCACTTACATGATTGATTAGTGCCAAAATGTGGCCCAAAATTGACTTGTAGGAAAGGGGGTACCAAGAGGTGGTTAAAGGATGTCTAATTGCATGTACATGATGTTAACATGATAATTGTATCAATATATGGGGAAAGTGACTCTTATAGGGTACAAAGTGACTCTAATATGGTGAAAAGTGACTTATATGGTTGATTAGAGCCAAAATGTGGAATAAAATTAACTTGTATGAAAGTGATATTAATAGGTGGTAAAAGGATGTCAAATTGGATGTATATGATGTTAACATGTTAATTGTTGTATATATGGTGGAAGGTGACTCTTATAGAATGCAAAGTGACTCTAATATGGTGAAAAGTGACGTACATGGTTGATTAGAACCAAAATGTGGAACAAAGTTGACCTGTATGAAAGTGGAACAATAGGTGGTAAAAGAAAGTCAAATTGGATGTATGTGATGTTAACATGTTAATTATACATATAGATTGTGGAAAGTGACTCATATAGGGTGCAAAATGACTCTAACATGGTGAAAAGTGACATACATGGTTAATTAGAACCAAAATGTGGACCAAAATTGACTTGTATGAATGTGGCACTAAGAGGTTGTAAAAGGATTTCTAATTGCATGTACATGATGTTAACATGTTAATTGTTCCAATATATGATGGCAAGTGACTCTTATAAGGTGCAAAGTGACTCTAATATGGTGAGAAGTCACTTACATGATTGATTAGTGCCAAAATGTGGCCCAAAATTGACTTGTAAGAAAGGGGGTCCCAAGAGGTGGTTAAAGGATGTCTAATTGCATGTACATGATGTTAACATGTTAATTGTATCAATATATGGTGGCAAGTGACTCTTATATGGTGCAAAGTGACTCTAATATGGTGAAAAGTGACTTACATGGTTGATTAGAGCCAAAATGTGGTACAAAATTAACTTGTATGAAAGTGGCATTAATAGGCGGTAAAAGCATGTGAAATTGGATGTATATGTTTACATGTTAATTGTTGTATATATGGTGGAAAGTGGCTCTTATAGGGTGCAAAGTGACTCTAATATGGTGAAAAGTGACTTACATGGTTGATTAGAACCAAAATGTGGAACAAAATTCAACTGTATGAAAGTGGAACTAATAGGCGGTAAAAGGATGTGAAATTGGATGTATATGATGTTAACATGTTAATTATTGTATATATGGTGGAAAGTGGCTTTTATAGGGTGCAAAGTGACTCTAATATGGTGAAAAGTGACTTACATGGTTGATTAGAACCAAAATGTGGAACAAAATTCACCTGTATAAAAGTGGAACTAATAGGTGGTAAAAAGATGTCAAATTGGATGTATATGATGTTAACATGTTAATTATACATATAGATTGTGGAAAGTGACTCATATAGGGTGCAAAATGACTCTAACATGGTGAAAAGTGACTTACATGGTTAATTAGAACTAAAATTTGGACCAAAATTGACTTGTATGAATCTGGCACTAAGAGGTTGTAAAAGATTTCTAATTGCATGTACATGATGTTAACATGTTAATTGTACCGATATATGATGGCAAGTGACTCTTATAAGGTGCAAATTGACTATAATATGGTGAGAAGTCACTTATATGATTGAATAGTGCCAAAATGTGGCCCAAAATTGACTTGTAGGAAAGGGGGTACCAAGAGGTGGTTAAAGGATGTCTAATTGCATGTACATGATGTTAACATGATAATTGTATCAATATATGGGGAAACTGACTCTTATAGGGTACAAAGTGACTCTAATATGGTGAAAGTGACTTATATGGTTGATTAGAGCCTAAAATGTGGAATAAAATTAACTTGTATGAAAGTGACATTAATAGGTGGTAAAAGGATGTCAAATTGGATGTATATGATATTAACATGTTAATTGTTGTATATATGGTGGAAGGTGACTCTTATAGAATGCAAAGAGACTCTAATACGGTGAAAAGTGACGTACATGGTTGATTAGAACCAAAATGTGGAACAAAGTTGACTTGTATGAAAGTGGAACAATAGGTGGTAAAAGAAAGTCAAATTGGATGTATGTGATGTTAACATGTTAATATACATATAGATTGTGGAAAGTGACTCATATAGGGTGCAAAATGACTCTAACATGGTGAAAAGTGACATACATGGTTAATTAGAACCAAAATGTGGACCAAAATTGACTTGTATGAATGTGACACTAAGAGGTTGTAAAAGGATTTCTAATTGCATGTACATGATGTTAACATGTTAATTGTACCGATATATGATGGCAAGTGACTCTTATAAGATGCAAATTAACTACAATATGGTGAGAAGTCACTTACATGATTGATTAGTGCCAAAATGTGGACCAAAATTGACTTGTATGAATATGGCACTAAGAGGTTGTAAAAGGATTTCTAATTGCATGTACATGATGTTAACATGTTAATTGTTCCAATATATGATGGCAAGTGACTCTTATAAGGTGCAAAGTGACTCTAATATGGTGAGAAGTGACTTACATGATTGATTAGTGCCAAAATGTGGCCCAAAATTGACTTGTAAGAAAGGGGGTCCCAAGAGGTGGTTAAAGGATGTACTAATTGCATGTACATGATGTTAACATGTTAATTGTATCAATATATGGTGGCAAGTGACTCTTATATGGTGAAAAGTGACTCTAATATGATGAAAAGTGACTTACATGGTTGATTAGAACCAAAATGTGGAACAAAATTCAACTGTATGAAAGTGGAACTAATAGGCGGTAAAAGGATGTGAAATGGATGTATATGATGTTAACATGTTAATTGTTGTATATATGGTGGAAAGTGGCTCTTATAGGGTGCAAAGTGACTCTAATATGATGAAAAGTGACTTACATGGTTGATTAGAACCAAAATGTGGAACAAAATTCACCTGTATAAAAGTGGAACTAATAGGTGGTAAAAGATGTCAAATTGGATGTATATGATGTTAACATGTTAATTATACATATAGATTGTGGAAAGTGACTCATATAGGGTGCAAAATGACTCTAACATGGTGAAAAGTGACTTACATGATTAATTAGAACGAAAATGTGGACCAAAATTGACTTGTATGAATGTGGCACTAAGAGGTAGTAAAAGGATTTCTAATTGCATGTACATGATGTTAACATGTTAATTGTTCCAATATATGATGGCAAGTGACTCTTATAAGGTGCAAATTGACTCTAATATGGTGAGAAGTCACTTACATGATTGATTAGTGCCAAAATGTGGCCCAAAATTGACTTGTAAGAAAGGGGGTACCAAGAGGTGGTTAAAGGATGTCTAATTGCATGTACATGATGTTAACATGTTAATTGTATCAATATATGGTGGCAAGTGACTCTTATATGGTGCAAAGTGACTCTAATATGGTGAAAAGTGACTTACATGGTTGATTAGAGCCAAAATGTGGTACAAAAGTAACTTGTATGAAAGTGGCATTAATAGGCGGTAATAGGATGTGAAATTGGATGTATATGATGTTACCATGTTAATTGTTGTATATATGGTGGAAAGGGACTCTTATAGAATGCAAAGTGACTCTAATATGGTGAAAAGTGACTTACATGGTTGATAAGAGGCAAAATGTGGAACAAAATTCACCTATAAAAATTGGAACTAATAGGTGGTAAAAGGATGTCAAATTGGATGTATATGATGTTAACATGTTAATTATACATATATATTGTGGAAAGTGACTCATATAGGGTGCAAAATGACTCTAACATGGTGAAAAGTGACTTACATGGTTAATTAGAACTAAAATGTGGACCAATATTGACTTGTATGAATGTGGCACTAAGAGATTGTAAAAGGATTTCTAATTGCGTGTACATGATGTTAACATGTTAATTGTACCAATATATGATGGCAAGTGACTCTTATAAGGTGCAAATTGACTATAATATGGTGAAAAGTCACTTACATGATTTGATTAGTGCCAAAATGTGGCCCAAATTGACTTGTAGGAAAGGGGGTACCAAGAGGTGGTTAAAGGATGTCTAATTGCATGTACATGATGTTAACATGTTAATTGTATCAATATATCGGGGAAAGTGACTCTTATAGGGTACAAAGTGACTCTAATATGGTGAAAAGTGACTTATATGGTTGATTAGAGCCAAAATTTGGAATAAAATTAACTTGTATGAAAGTGACATTAATAGGTGGTAAAAGGATGTCAAATTGGATGTATATGATGTTAACATGTTAATTGTTGTATATATGGTGGAAGGTGACTCTTATAGAATGCAAAGTGACTCTAATATGGTGAAAAGTGACGTACATGGTTGATTAGAACCAAAATGTGCAACAAAGTTGACCTGTATGAAAGTGGAACTAATAGGTGGTAAAAGAAAGTCAAATTGGATGTATGTGATGTTAACATGTTAATTATACATATAGATTGTGGAAAGTGACTCATATAGGGTGCAAAATGACTCTAACATGGTGAAAAGTGACATACATGGTTAATAAGAACCAAAATGTGGACCAAAATTTACTTGTATGAATGTGGCACTAAGAGGTTGTAAAAGGATTTCTAATTGCATGTACATGATGTTAACATGTTAATTGTTCCAATATATGATGGCAAGTGACTCTTATAAGGTGCAAAGTGACTCTAATATGGTGAGAAGTCACTTACATGATTGATTAGTGCCAAAATGTGACCCAAAATTGACTTGTAAGAAAGGGGGTCCCAAGAGGTGGGTAAAGGATATCAAATTGCATTTACATGATGTTAACATGTTAATTGTATCAATATATGGTGGCAAGTGACTCTTATATGGTGCAAAGTGACTCTAATATGGTGAAAAGTGACTTACATGGTTGATTAGAGCCAAAATGTGGTACAAAATTAACTTGTATGAAAGTGGCATTAATAGGCGGTAAAAGGATGTGAAATTGGATGTATATGATGTTAACATGTTAATTGTTGTATATATGGTGGAAAGTGGCTCTTATAGGGTGCAGAATGACTCTAATATGGTGAAAAGTGACTTACATGGTTGATTAGAACCAAAATGTGGAACAAAATTCACCTGTATGAAAGTGGAACTAATAGGTGGTAAAAGAATGTAAAATTGGATGTATATGATGTTAACATGTTAATTATAAATATAGATTTTGGAAAGTGACTCATATAGGGTGCAAAATTACTCTAACATGGTGAAAAGTGACTTACATGGTTAATTAGAACCAAAATGTGGACCAAAATTGACTTGTATGAATGTGGCACTAAGAGGTTGTAAAAGGATTTCTAATTGCATGTACATGATGTTAACATGTTAATTGTACCGATATATGATGGCGAGTGACTCTTATAAGGTGCAAATTGACTATAATACGGTGAGAACTCACTTACATGATTGATTAGTGCCAAATGTGGCCCAAAATTGACTTGTAGGAAAGGGGGTACCAAGAGGTGGTTAAAGAATGTCTAATTGCATGTACATGATGTTAACATGTTAATTGTATCAATATTTGGAGGCAAGTGACTCTTATATTGTGCAAAGTGACTCTAATATTGTGAAAAGTGACTTACATGGTTGATTAGAGCCAAAATGTGGTACAAAATTAACTTGTATGAAAGTGGCATTAATAGGCGGTAAAAGGATGTGAAATTGGATGTATATGATGTTAACATGTTAATTGTTGTATATATGGTGGAAAGTGGCTCTTATAGGGTGCAGAATGACTATAATATGGTGAAAAGTGACTTACATGGTTGATTAGAACCAAAATGTGGAACAAAATTCACCTGTATGAAAGTGGAACTAATAGGTGATAAAAGGATGTCAAATTGGATTTATATGATGTTAACATGTTAATTATACATATATATTGTGGAAAGTGACTCATATAGGGTGCAAAATGACTCTAACATGGTGAAAAGTGACTTACATGGTTAATTAGAACTAAAATGTGGACCAATATTGACTTGTATGAATGTGGCACTAAGAGATTGTAAAAGGATTTCTAATTGCGTGTACATGATGTTAACATGTTAATTGTACCAATATATGATGGCAAGTGACTCTTATAAGGTGCAAATTGACTATAATATGGTGAAAGTCACTTACATGATTGATTAGTGCCAAAATGTGGCCCAAAATTGACTTGTAGGAAAGGGGGTACCAAGAGGTGGTTAAGGATGTCTAATTGCATGTACATGATGTTAACATGTTAATTGTATCAATATATGGGGAAAGTGACTCTTATAGGGCACAAAGTGACTCTAATATGGTGAAAAGTGACTTATATGGTTGATTAGAGCCAAAATTTGGAATAAAATTAACTTGTATGAAAGTGACATTAATAGGTGGTAAAAGGATGTCAAATTGGATGTATATGATGTTAACATGTTAATTGTTGTATATATGGTGGAAGGTGACTCTTATGGAATGCAAAGTGACTCTAATATGGTGAAAAGTGACTTACATGGTTGATTAGAACCAAAATGTGCAACAAAGTTGACCTGTATGAAAGTGGAACTAATAGGTGGTAAAAGAAAGTCAAATTGGATGTATGTGATGTTAACATGTTAATTATACATATAGATTGTGGAAAGTGACTCATATAGGGTGCAAAATGACTCTAACGTGGTGAAAAGTGACATACATGGTTAATTAAGAACCAAAATGTGGACCAAAATTTACTTGTATGAATGTGGCACTAAGAGGTTGTAAAAGGATTTCTAATTGCATGTACATGATGTTAACATGTTAATTGTTCCAATATATGATGGCAAGTGACTCTTATAAGGTGCAAAGTGACTCTAATATGGTGAGAAGTCACTTACATGATTGATTAGTGCCAAAATGTGACCCAAAATTGACTTGTAGAAAGGGGGTCCCAAGAGGTGGGTTAAAGGATATCTAATTGCATGTACATGATGTTAACATGTTAATTGTATCAATATATGGTGGCAAGTGACTCTTATATGGTGCAAAGTGACTCTAATATGGTGAAAAGTGACTTACATGGTTGATTAGAGCCAAAATGTGGTACAAAATTAACTTGTATGAAAGTGGCATTAATAAGCGGTAAAGGATGTGAAATTGGATGTATATGATGTTAACATGTTAATTGTTGTATATATGGTGGAAAGTGGCTCTTATAGGGTGCAAAATTACTCTAATATGGTGAAAAGTGACTTACATGGTTGATTAGAACCAAAATGTGGAACAAAATTCACCTGTATGAAAGTGGAACTAATAGGTGGTAAAAGGATGTAAAATTGGATGTATATGATGTTAACATGTTAATTATAAATATAGATTTTGGAAAGTGACTCATATAGGGTGCAAAATTACTCTAACATGGTGAAAAGTGACTTACATGGTTAATTAGAACCAAAATGTGGACCAAAATTGACTTGTATGAATGTGGCACTAAGAGGTTGTAAAAGGATTTCTAATTTCATGTACATGATGTTAACATGTTAATTGTACCGATATATGATGGCGAGTGACTCTTATAAGGTGCAAATTGACTATAATACGGTGAGAACTCACTTGCATGATTGATTAGTGCCAAAATGTGGCCCAAAATTGACTTGTAGGAAAGGGGGGTACCAAGAGGTGGTTAAAGGATGTCTAATTGCATGTACATGATGTTAACATGTTAATTGTATCAATATTTGGAGGCAAGTGACTCTTATATTGTGCAAAGTCACTCTAATATTGTGAAAAGTGACTTACATGGTTGATTAGAGCCAAAATGTGGTACAAAATTAACTTGTATGAAAGTGGCATTAATAGGCGGTAAAAGCATGTGAAATTGGATGTATATGATGTTAACATGTTAATTGTTGTATATATGGTGGCAAGTGGCTCTTATAGGGTGCAAAATGACTCTAATATGGTGAAAAGTGACTTACATGGTTGATTAGAACCAAAATGTGGAACAAAATTCACCTGTATGAAAGTGGAACTAATAAGTGGTAAAATGATGTAAAATTGGATGTATATGATGTTAACATCTTAATTATACATATAGATTGTGGAAAGTGACTCATATAGGGTGCAAAATTACTCTAACATGGTGAAAAGTGACTTACATGGTTAATTAGAACCAAAATGTGGACAAAAATTGACTTGTATGAATGTGGCACTAAGAAGTTGTAAAAGGATTTCTAATTGCATGTACATGCTGTTAACATGTTAATTGTACCAATATATGATGGCAAATGACTCTTATAAGGTGCAAATTGACTATAATATGGTGAGAAGTCACTTATATGATTGATTAGTGCCAAAATGTGGCCCAAAATTGACTTCTAGTAAAGGGGGTACCAAGAGGTGGTTAAAGGATGTCTAATTGCATGTACATGATGTTAACATGTTAATTGTATCAATATATGGAGGCAAGTGACTCTTATATGGTGCAAAGTGACTCTAATATGGTGAAAAGTGACTTACATGGTTGATTAGAGCCAAAATGTGGTACAAAATTAACTTGTATGAAAGTGGCATTAATAGGCGGTAAAAGGATGTGAAATTGGATGTATATGATGTTAACATCTTAATTGTTGTATATATGGTGGAAAGTGGCTCTTATAGGGTGGAAAATGACTCTAATATGGTGAAAAGTGACTTACATGGTTGATTAGAACCAAAATGTGGAACAAAATTCACCTGTATGAAAGTGGAACTAATAGGTGGTAAAAGGATGTCAAATTGGATGTATATGATGTTCACATGTTAATAATATAAATAGATTGTGGAAAGTGACTCATAGAGGGTGCAAAATGACTCTAACATGGTGAAAAGTGACACATGGTTAATTAGAACCAAAATGTGGACCAAAATTCACTTGTATGAATGTGGCACTAAGGGGTAGTAAAATGATTTCTAATTGCATGTACATGATGTTAACATGTTAATTGTTCCAATATATGATGGCAAGTGACTCTTATAAGGTGCAAAGTGACTCTAATATGGTGAGAAGTCACTTACATGATTGATTAGTGTCAAAATGTGGCCCAAAATTGACTTGTAGGAAAGGGGGTACCAAGAGGTGGTTAAAGGATGTCTAATTGCATGTACATGATGTTAACATGTTAATTGTATCAATATTTGGAGGCAAGTGACTCTTATATGGTGCAAAGTGACTCTAATATGGTGAAAAGTGACTTACATGGTTGATTAGAGCCAAAATGTGGTACAAAATTAACTTGTATGAAAGTGGCATTAATAGGCGGTAAAAGGATGTGAAATTGGATGTATATGATGTTAACATGTTAATTGTTGTATATATGGTGGCAAGTGGCTCTTATAGGGTGCAAAATGACTCTAATATGGTGAAAAGTGACTTACATGGTTGATTAGAACCAAAATGTGGAACAAAATTCACCTGTATGAAAGTGGAACTAATAAGTGGTAAAATGATGTAAAATTGGATGTATATGATGTTAACATGTTAATTATACATATAGATTGTGGAAAGTGACTCATATAGGGTGCAAAATTACTCTAACATGGTGAAAAGTGACTTACATGGTTAATTAGAACCAAAATGTGGACCAAAATTGACTTGTATGAATGTGGCACTAGGTTGTAAGAGGATTTCTAATTGCATGTACATGATGTTAACATGTTAATTGTACCAATATATGATGGCAAGTGACTCTTATAAGGTGCAAATTGACTATAATATGGTGAGAAGTCACTTACATGATTTGATTAGTGCCAAAATTTGGCCCAAAATTGACTTGTAGGAAAGGGGGTACCAAGAGGTGGTTAAAGGATGTCTAATTGCATGTACATGATGTTAACATGTTAATTGTATCAATATATGGGGAAAGTGACTCTTATAGGGTACAAAGTGACTCTAATATGGTGAAAAGTGACTTATATGGTTGATTAGAGCCAAAATGTGGAATAAAATTAACTTGTATGAAAGTGACATTAATAGGTGGTAAAAGGATGTCAAATTGGATGTATATGATGTTAACATGTTAATTGTTGTATATATGGTGGAAGGTGACTCTTATAGAATGCAAAGTGACTCTAATATGGTGAAAAGTGACGTACATGGTTGATTAGAACTAAAATGTGCAACAAAATTTACCAGTATGAAAGTGGAACTAATAGGTGGTAAAAGAAAATCAAATTGGATGTATGTGATGTTAACATGTTAATTATACATATAGATTGTGGAAAGTGACTCATATAGGGTGCAAAATGACTCTAACATGGTGAAAAGTGACATACATGGTTAATTAGAACCAAAATGTGGACCAAAATTGACTTGTATGAATGTGGCACTAAGAGGTTGTAAAAGGATTTCTAATTGCATGCACATGATTTTAACATGTTAATTGTTCAATATATAATGGCAAGTGACTCTTATAAGGTGCAAAGTGACTATAATATGGTGAGAAGTTACTTACATGATTGATTAGTGCCAAAATGTGGCCCAAAATTGACTTGTAAGAAAGGGGGTCCCAAGAGGTGGTTAAAGGATGTCTAATTGCATGTACATGATGTTAACATGTTAATTGTATCAATATATGGTGGCAAGTGACTCTTATATGGTGCAAAGTGACTCTAATATGGTGAAAAGTGACTTACATGGTTGATTAGAGCCAAAATGTGGTACAAAATTAACTTGTATAAAGTGGCATTAATAGGCGGTAAAAGGATGTGAAATTGGATGTATATGATGTTAACATGTTAATTGTTGTATATATGGTGGAAAGTGGCTCTTATAGGGTGCAAAATGACTATAATATGGTGAAAAGTGACTTACATGGTTGATTAGAACCAAAATGTGGAACAAAATTCACCTGTATGAAAGTGGAACTAATAGGTGGTAAAAGGATGTAAAATTGGATGTATATGATGTTAACATGTTAATTATACATATAGATTGTGGAAAGTGACTCATATAGGGTTCAAAATTACTCTAACATGGTGAAAAGTGACTTACATGGTTAATTAGAACCAAAATGTGGACCAAAATTGACTTGTATGAATGTGGCACTAAGAGGTTGTAAAAGGATTTCTAATTGCATGTACATGATGTTAACATGTTAATTGTACCGATATATGATGGCGAGTGACTCTTATAAGGTGCAAATAGACTATAATACGGTGAGAACTCACTTACATGATTGATTAGTGCCAAAATGTGGCCCAAAATTGACTTGTAGGAAAGGGGGGTACCAAGAGGTGGTTAAAGGATGTCTAATTGCATGTACATGATGTTAACATATTAATTGTATCAATATATGGTGGCAAGTGACTCTTATATGGTGCAAAGTGACTCTAATATGGTGAAAAGTGACATACATGGTTGATTAGAGCCAAAATGTGGTATAAAATTAACTTGTATGAAAGTGGTATTAATAAGCAGGTAAAGGGATGTGAAATTGGATGTATATGATGTTAACATGTTAATTGTTGTATATATGGTGGAAAGTGGCTCTTATAGGGTGCAAAGTGACTCTAATATGGTGAAAAGTGACTTACATGGTTGATTAGAACCAAAATGTCGAACAAAATTCACCTGTATGAAAGTGGAACTAATAGGTGGTAAAAGGATGTCAAATTGGATGTATATGATGTTAACATGTTAATTATACATATAGATTGTGGAAAGTGACTCATATAGGGTGCAAAATTACTCTAACATGGTGAAAAGTGACTTACATGGTTAATTAGAACCAAAATGTGGACCAAAATTGACTAGTATGAATGTGGCACTAAGAGGTTGTAAAAGGATTTCTAATTGCATGTACATGATGTTAACATGTTAATTGTACCGATATATGATGGCGAGTGACTCTTATAAGGTGCAAATTGACTATAATACGGTGAGAACTCACTTACATGATTGATTAGTGCCAAAATGTGGCCCAAAATTGACTTGTAGGAAAGGGGGTACCAAGAGGTGGTTAAAGGATGTCTAATTGCATGTACATGATGTTAACATGTTAATTGTATCAATATATGGTGGCAAGTGACTCTTATAGGGTTCAAAGTGACTCTAATATTGTGAAAAGTGACATACATGGTTGATTAGAGCCAAAATGTTGTATAAAATTAACTTGTATGAAAGTGGTATTAATAGGCGGTAAAAGGATGTGAAATTGGATGTATATGATGTTAACATGTTAATTGTTGTATATATGGTGGAAAGTGGCTCTTATAGGGTGCAAAGTGACTCTAATATGGTGAAAAGTGACTTACATGGTTGATTAGAACCAAAATGTGGAACAAAATTCACCTTTATGAAAGTGGAACTAATAGGTGGTAAAAGGATGTCAAATTGGATGTATATGATGTTAACATGTTAATAATACAAATAGATTGTGGAAAGTGACTCATATAGGGTGCAAAATGACTCTAACATGGTGAAAAGTGACATACATGGTTAATTAGAACCAAAATGTGGACCAAAATTGACTTGTATGAATGTGGCACTAAGAGGTTGTAAAAGGATTTCTAATTGCATGTACATGATGTTAACATGTTAATTGTACCGATATATGATGGCAAATGACTCTTATAAGGTGCAAAGTGACTCTAATATGGTGAGAAGTCACTTACATGATTGATTAGTGCCAAAATGTGGCCCAAAATTGACTTGTAAAAAGCGGGTACCAAGAGGTGGTTAAAGGATGTCTAATTGCATGTACATGATGTTAACATGTTAATTGTATCAATATATGGAAGCAAATGACTCTTATATGGTGCAAAGTGACTCTAATATGGTGAAAAGTGACTTACATGGTTGATTAGAGCCAAAATGTGGTACAAATTAACTTGTATGAAAGTGGAACTAATAGGTGGTAAAAGGATGTAAAATTGGATGTATATGTTGTTAACATGTTAATTATACATATAGATTGTGGAAAGTGACTGAAATAGGGTGCAAAATGACTCTAACATGGTGAAAAGTGACTTACATGGTTAATTAGAACAAAAATGTGGACCAAAATTGACTTGTATGAATGTGGCACTAAGAGGTTGTAAAAGGATTTCTAATTACATGTACATGATGTTAACATGTTAATTGTACCAATATATGATGGCAAGTGACTCTTATAAGGTGCAAATTGACTATAATATGGTGAGAAATCACTTACATGATTGATTAGTGCCAAAGTATGGCCCAAAATTGACTTGTAGGAACGGGGGTACCAAGAGGTGGTTAAAGGATGTCTAATTGCATGTACATGATGTTAAAATGTTAATTGTATCAATATATGGTGGCAAGTGACTCTTATAGGGTTCAAAGTGACTCTAATATTGTGAAAAGTGACATACATGGTTGATTAGAGCCAAAATGTGGTATAAAATTAACTTGTATGAAAGTGGTATTAATAGGCGGCAAAAGGATGTGAAATTGGATGTATATGATGTTAACATGTTAATTGTTGTATATATGGTGGCAAGTGGCTCTTATAGGGTGCAAAATGACTCTAATATGGTGAAAAGTGACTTACATGGTTGATTAGAACCAAAATGTGGAACAAAATTCACCTGTATGAAAGTGAAACTAATAAGTGGTAAAATGATGTAAAATTGGATGTATATGATGTTAACATGTTAATTATACATATAGATTGTGGAAAGTGACTCATATAGGGTGCAAAATTACTCTAACATGGTGAAAAGTGACTTACATGGTTAATTAGAACCAAAATGTGGACCAAAATTGACTTGTATGAATGTGGCACAGGTTGTAAGAGGATTTCTAATTGCATGTACATGATGTTAACATGTTAATTGTACCAATATATGATGGCAAGTGACTCTTATAAGGTGCAAATTGACTATAATATGGTGAGAAGTCACTTACATGATTTGATTAGTGCCAAAATGTGGCCCAAAATTGACTTGTAGGAAAGGGGGGGTACCAAGAGGTGGTTAAAGGATGTCTAATTGCATGTACATGATGTTAACATGTTAATTGTATCAATATATGGGGAAAGTGACTCTTATAGGGTACAAAGTGACTCTAATATGGTGAAAAGTGACTTATATGGTTGATTAGAGCCAAAATGTGGAATAAAATTAACTTGTATGAAAGTGACATTAATAGGTGGTAAAAGGATGTCAAATTGGATGTATATGATGTTAACATGTTAATTGTTGTATATATGGTGGAAGGTGACTCTTATAGAATGCAAAGTGACTCTAATATGGTGAAAAGTGACGTACATGGTTGATTAGAACTAAAATGTGCAACAAAATTTACCAGTATGAAAGTGGAACTAATAGGTGGTAAAAGAAATCAAATTGGATGTATGTGATGTTAACATGTTAATTATACATATAGATTGTGGAAAGTGACTCATATAGGGTGCAAAATGACTCTAACATGGTGAAAAGTGACATACATGGTTAATTAGAACCAAAATGTGGACCAAAATTGACTTGTATGAATGTGGCACTAAGAGGTTGTAAAAGGATTTCTAATTGCATGCACATGATTTTAACATGTTAATTGTTCAAATATATAATGGCAAGTGACTCTTATAAGGTGCAAAGTGACTATAATATGGTGAGAAGTTACTTACATGATTGATTAGTGCCAAAATGTGGCCCAAAATTGACTTGTAAGAAAGGGGGTCCCAAGAGGTGGTTAAAGGATGTCTAATTGCATGTACATGATGTTAACATGTTAATTGTATCAATATATGGTGGCAAGTGACTCTTATATGGTGCAAAGTGACTCTAATATGGTGAAAAGTGACTTACATGGTTGATTAGAGCCAAAATGTGGTACAAAATTAACTTGTATAAAAGTGGCATTAATAGGCGGTAAAAGGATGTGAAATTGGATGTATATGATGTTAACATGTTAATTGTTGTATATATGGTGGAAAGTGGCTCTTATAGGGTGCAAAATGACTATAATATGGTGAAAAGTGACTTACATGGTTGATTAGAACCAAAATGTGGAACAAAATTCACCTGTATGAAAGTGGAACTAATAGGTGGTAAAAGGATGTAAAATTGGATGTATATGATGTTAACATGTTAATTATACATATAGATTGTGGAAAGTGACTCATATAGGGTTCAAAATTACTCTAACATGGTGAAAAGTGACTTACATGGTTAATTAGAACCAAAATGTGGACCAAAATTGACTTGTATGAATGTGGCACTAAGAGGTTGTAAAAGGATTTCTAATTGCATGTACATGATGTTAACATGTTAATTGTACCGATATATGATGGCGAGTGACTCTTATAAGGTGCAAATTGACTATAATACGGTGAGAACTCACTTACATGATTGATTAGTGCCAAAATGTGGCCCAAAATTGACTTGTAGGAAAGGGGGTACCAAGAGGTGGTTAAAGGATGTCTAATTGCATGTACATGATGTTAACATATTAATTGTATCAATATATGGTGGCAAGTGACTCTTATATGGTGCAAAGTGACTCTAATATGGTGAAAAGTGACATACATGGTTGATTAGAGCCAAAATGTGGTATAAAATTAACTTGTATGAAAGTGGTATTAATAAGCAGTAAAGGGATGTGAAATTGGATGTATATGATGTTAACATGTTAATTGTTGTATATATGGTGGAAAGTGGCTCTTATAGGGTGCAAAGTGACTCTAATATGGTGAAAAGTGACTTACATGGTTGATTAGAACCAAAATGTCGAACAAAATTCACCTGTATGAAAGTGGAACTAATAGGTGGTAAAAGGATGTCAAATTGGATGTATATGATGTTAACATGTTAATTATACATATAGATTGTGGAAAGTGACTCATATAGGGTGCAAAATTACTCTAACATGGTGAAAAGTGACTTACATGGTTAATTAGAACCAAAATGTGGACCAAAATTGACTAGTATGAATGTGGCACTAAGAGGTTGTAAAAGGATTTCTAATTGCATGTACATGATGTTAACATGTTAATTGTACCGATATATGATGGCGAGTGACTCTTATAAGGTGCAAATTGACTATAATACGGTGAGAACTCACTTACATGATTGATTAGTGCCAAAATGTGGCCCAAAATTGACTTGTAGGAAAGGGGGTACCAAGAGGTGGTTAAAGGATGTCTAATTGCATGTACATGATGTTAACATGTTAATTGTATCAATATATGGTGGCAAGTGACTCTTATAGGGTTCAAAGTGACTCTAATATTGTGAAAAGTGACATACATGGTTGATTAGAGCCAAAATGTTGTATAAAATTAACTTGTATGAAAGTGGTATTAATAGGCGGTAAAAGGATGTGAAATTGGATGTATATGATGTTAACATGTTAATTGTTGTATATATGGTGGAAAGTGGCTCTTATAGGGTGCAAAGTGACTCTAATATGGTGAAAAGTGACTTACATGGTTGATTAGAACCAAAATGTGGAACAAAATTCACCTTTATGAAAGTGGAACTAATAGGTGGTAAAAGGATGTCAAATTGGATGTATATGATGTTAACATGTTAATAATACAAATAGATTGTGGAAAGTGACTCATATAGGGTGCAAAATGACTCTAACATGGTGAAAAGTGACATACATGGTTAATTAGAACCAAAATGTGGACCAAAATTGACTTGTATGAATGTGGCACTAAGAGGTTATAAAAGGATTTCTAATTGCATGTACATGATGTTAACATGTTAATTGTACCGATATATGATGGCAAATGACTCTTATAAGGTGCAAAGTGACTCTAATATGGTGAGAAGTCACTTACATGATTGATTAGTGCCAAAATGTGGCCCAAAATTGACTTGTAAAAAAGCGGGTACCAAGAGGTGGTTAAAGGATGTCTAATTGCATGTACATGATGTTAACATGTTAATTGTATCAATATATGGAAGCAAATGACTCTTATATGGTGCAAAGTGACTCTAATATGGTGAAAAGTGACTTACATGGTTGATTAGAGCCAAAATGTGGTACAAAATTAACTTGTATGAAAGTGGAACTAATAGGTGGTAAAAGGATGTAAAATTGGATATATATGATGTTAACATGTTAATTATACATATAGATTGTGGAAAGTGACTGAAATAGGGTGCAAAATGACTCTAACATGGTGAAAAGTGACTTACATGGTTAATTAGAACAAAAATGTGGACCAAAATTGACTTGTATGAATGTGGCACTAAGAGGTTGTAAAAGGATTTCTAATTACATGTACATGATGTTAACATGTTAATTGTACCAATATATGATGACAAGTGACTCTTATAAGGTGCAAATTGACTATAATATGGTGAGAAATCACTTACATGATTGATTAGTGCCAAAGTATGGCCCAAAATTGACTTGTAGGAACGGGGTACCAAGAGGTGGTTAAAGGATGTCTAATTGCATGTACATGATGTTAAAATGTTAATTGTATCAATATATGGTGGCAAGTGACTCTTATAGGGTTCAAAGTGACTCTAATATTGTGAAAAGTGACATACATGGTTGATTAGAGCCAAAATGTGGTATAAAATTAACTTGTATGAAAGTGGTATTAATAGGCGGCAAAAGGATGTGAAATTGGATGTATATGATGTTAACATGTTAATTGTTGTATATATGGTGGAAAGTGGCTCTTATAGGGTGCAAAGTGACTCTAATATGGTGAAAAGTGACTTACATGGTTGATTAGAACCAAAATGTGGAACAAAATTCACCTGTATGAAAGTGGAACTAATAGGTGGTAAAACGATGTCAAATTGGATGTATATGATGTTAACATGTTAATTATACATATAGATTGTGGAAAGTGACTCATATAGGGTGCAAAATGACTCTAAGATGGTGAAAAGTGACTTACATGGTTAATTAGAACTAAAATGTGGACCAAAATTAACTTGTATAAAACATAGTTGATTAGAACCAAAATGTGGAACAAAACTCACCTGTATGAAAGTGGAACTAATAGGTGGTAAAAGGATGTCAAATTGTATGTATATGATGTTAACATGTTAATTATACATATAGATTGTGGAAAGTGACTCATATAGGGTGCAAAATGACTCTAACATGGTGAAAAGTGACTTACATGGTTAATTAGAACTAAAATGTGGACCAAAATTGACTTGTATGAATGTGGCACTAAGAGGTTGTAAAAGGATTTCTAATTGCATGTACATGATGTTAACATGTTAATTGTACCAATATATGATGGCAAGTGACTCTTATAAGGTGCAAATTGACTATAATATGGCGAGAAGTCACTTACATGATTGATTAGTGCCAAAATGTGGCCCAAAATTGACTTGTAGGAAAGGGGGTACCAAGAGGTGGTTAAAGGATGTCTAATTGCATGTACATGATGTTAA
The DNA here is from genome assembly GCF_009905375.1 of Apium graveolens. Taxonomy (NCBI): domain Eukaryota; kingdom Viridiplantae; phylum Streptophyta; class Magnoliopsida; order Apiales; family Apiaceae; genus Apium; species Apium graveolens. The sequence continues at coordinate 94,005 of NW_027418943.1, forward strand.
CATGTTAATTGTATCAATATATGGGGAAAGTGACTCTTATAGGGTACAAAGTGACTCTAATATGGTGAAAAGTGACTTATATGGTTGTTTAGAGCCAAAATGTGGAATAAAATTAACTTGTATGAAAGTGACATTAATAGGTGGTAAAAGGATGTCAAATTGGATGTTTATAATGTTAACATGTTAATTGTTGTATATATGGTGGAAAGTGACTCTTATAGAATGCAAAGTGACTCTAATATGGTGAAAAGTGACTTGCATGGTTGATTAGAACCAAAATGTGGAACAAAATTGACCAGTATGAAAGTGGAACTAATAGGTGATAAAAGAATGTCAAATTGGATGTATGTGATGTTAACATGTTAATTATACATATAGACTGTGGAAAGTGACTCATATAGGGTGCAAAATGACTCTAACATGGTGAAAAGTGACTTACATGGTTAATTAGAACCAAAATGTGGACCAAAATTGACTTGTATGAATGTGGCACTAAGAGGTTGTAAAAGGATTTCTAATTGCATGTACATGATGTTAACATGTTAATTGTTCCAATATATGATGGCAAGTGACTCTTATATGGTGCAAAGTGACTCTAATATGGTGAGAAGTCACTTACATGATTGATTAGTGCCAAAATGTGGCCCAAAATTGACTTGTAGGAAAGGGGGTACCAAGGGTGGTTAAAGGATGTCTAATTGCATGTACATTATGTTAACATGTTAATTGTATCAATATATGGGGAAAGTGACTCTTATAGTGACTCTAATATGGTGAAAAGTGACTTATATGGTTGATTAGAGCCAAAATGTGGAATAAAATTAACTTGTATGAAAGTGACATTAATAGGTGGTAAAAGGATGTCAAATTGGATGTATATAATGTTAACATGTTAATTGTTGTATATATGGTGGAAAGTGACTCTTATAGAATGCAAAGTGACTCTAATATGGTGAAAAGTGACTTAAATGGTTGATTAGAACCAAAATATGGAACAAAATTGACCTGTATGAAAGTGGAACTAATAGGTGGTAAAAGGATGTCAAATTGGATGTATATGATGTTAACATATTAATTATACATATAGATTGTGGAAAGTGACTCATATAGGGTGCATAATGACTCTAACATGGTGAAAAGTGACTTACATAGTTGATTAGATCCAAAATGTGGAACAAAACTCACCTGTATGAAAGTGGAACTAATAGGTGGTAAAAGGATGTCAAATTGTATGTATATGATGTTAACATGTTAATTATACATATAGATTGTGGAAAGTGACTCATATAGAGTGCAAAATGACTCTAACATGGTGAAAAGTGACTTACATGGTTAATTAGAACTAAAATGTGGACCAAAATTGACTTGTATGAATGTGGCACTAAGAGGTTGTAAAAGGATTTCTAATTGCATGTACATGATGTTAACATGTTAATTGTACCAATATATGATGGCAAGTGACTCTTATAAGGTGCAAATTGACTATAATATGGCGAGAAGTCACTTACATGATTGATTAGTGCCAAAATGTGGCCCAAAATTGACTTGTAGGAAAGGGGGTACCAAGAGGTGGTTAAAGGATGTCTAATTGCATGTACATGATGTCAACATGTTAATTCTATCAATATATGGTGGCAAGTGACTCTTATATGGTGCAAAGTGACTCTAATATGGTGAAAAGTGACTTACATGGTTCATTAGAGCCAAAATGTGGTACAAAATTAACTTGTATGAAAGTGGCATTAATAGGCGGTAAAAGGATGTGAAATTGGATGTATATGATGTTAACATGTTAATTGTTGTATATATGGTGGAAAGTGACTCTTATAGGGTGCAAAGTGACTCTAATATGGTGAAAAGTGACTTACATGGTTGATTAGAACCAAAATGTGGAACAAAATTCACCTGTATGAAAGTGGAACTAATAGGTGGTAAAAGGATGTCAAATTGGATGTATATGATGTTAACATATTAATATATATATAGATTGTGGAAAGTGACTCATATAGGGTGCAAAATGACTCTAACATGGTGAAAAGTGACTTACATAGTTGATTAGAACCAAAATATGGAACAAAACTCATCTGTATGAAAGTGGAACTAATAGGTGGTAAAGGATATCAAATTGTATGTATATGAGCATGTACATGATGTTAACATGTTAATTGTATCAATATATGGTGGCAAGTGACTCTTATAGGGTTCAAAGTGACTCTAATACTACATACATGGTTGATTAGAGCCAAAATGTGGTAAAAAATTAACTTGTATGAAAGTGGTATTAATAGGCGGTAAAAGAATGTGAAATTGGATGTATATGATGTTAACATGTTAATTGTTGTATATATGGTGGAAACTGGCTCTTATAGGGTGCAAAGTGACTCTAATATGGTGAAAAGTGACTTACATGGTTGATTAGAACCAAAATGTGGAACAAAATTCACCTGTATGAAAGTGGAACTAATAGGTGGTAAAAGGATGTCAAATTGGATGTATATGATGTTAACATGTTAATTATACATATAGATTGTGGAAAGTGACTCATATAGGGTGCAAAATGACTCTAACATGGTGAAAAGTGACTTACATGGTTAATTAGAACTAAAATGTGGACCAAAATTGACTTGTATGAATGTGGCACTAAGAGGTTGTAAAAGGATTTCTAATTGCATGTACATGATGTTAACATTTTAATTGTACCAATATATGATGGCAAGTGACTCTTATAAGGTGCAAATTGACTATAATATGTCGAGAAGTCACTTACATGATTGATTAGTGCCAAAATGTGGCCCAAAATTGACTTGTAGGAAAGGGGGAACCAAGAGGTGGTTAAAGGATGTCTAATTGCATGTACATGATGTTAAGATGTTAATTGTATCAATATATGGGGAAAGTGACTCTTATAGGGTACAAAGTGACTCTAAGATGGTGAAAAGTGAATTATATGGTTGATTAGAGAGCCAAAATGTGGAATAAAATTAATTTGTATGAAAGTGACATTAATAGGTGGTAAAAGGATGTCAAATTGGATGTATATGATGTTAACATGTTAATTGTTGTATATATGGTGGAAAGTGACTCTTATAGAATGCAAAGTGACTCTAATATGGTGAAAAGTGACTTACATGGTTGATTAGAACCAAAATGTGGAACAAAATTGACATGTATGAGAGTCGAATTAATAGGTGGTAACATGTTAATTATACATATAGATTGTGGAAAGTGACTCATCAGGTACATGCAATTAGACGTCCTTTAACCATCTCTTGGTACCCCCTTTCCTACAAGTCAATTTTGGGCCACATTTTGGCACTAATCAATCATGTAAGTGACTTCTCACCATATTATAGTCAATTTGCACCTTATAAGAGTCACTTTCCATCATATATTGGTACAATTAACATGTTAACATCATGTACATGTAATTAGAAATCCTTTTACAACCTCCTAGTGCCACATTCATACAAGTCAATTTTGGTTCACATGTTAGTTCTAATTAACCATGTAAGTCACTTTTCACCATGTTAGAGTCATTTTGCACCCTATATGAGTCACTTTCTACAATCTATATGTATAATTAACATGTTAACATCATATACAACCAATTTGACATCCTTTTACCACCTATTAGTTCTACTTTCATACATGTGAATTTTGTTCCATATTTTGGTCCTAATCAACCATGTAAGTCACTTTTCACCATATTAGAGTCACTTTGCACCCTATAAGAGCCACTTTCCACCATATATACAACAATTAACATGTTAACATCATATACATCCAATTTCACATCCTTTTACCGCCTATTAATACCACTTTCGTACAAGTTATTTTTTTACCACATTTTGGCTCTAATCAACCATGTATGTCACTTTTCACAATATGAGAGTCACTTTGAACCCTATAAGAGTCACTTGCCACCATATATTGATACAATTAACATGTTAACATCATGTACATGCAATTTGACATCCTTTAACCACCTCTTGGTACCCCCTTTCCTACAAGTCAATTTTGGGCCACATTTTGGCACTAATCAATCATGTAAGTGATTTCTCACCATATTATAGTCAATTTGCACCTTATAAGAGTCACTTGCCATCATATATTGGTACAATTAACATGTTAACATCATGTACATGCAATTAGAAATCCTTTTACAACCTCTTAGTGCCACATTCATACAAGTCAATTTTGGTCCACATTTTAGTTCTAATTAACCATGTAAGTCACTTTTCACCATGTTAGAGTCATTTTGCACCCTATATGAGTCACTTTCCACAATCTATATGTATAATTAATATGTTAACATCATATACATCCAATTTGATCTTTTACCACTTATTAGTTCCACTTTCATACAGGTTAATTTTGTTCCACATTTTGGTTCTAATCAACCATGTAAGTCACTTTTCACCATGTTAGAGTCATTTTGCATCCTATATGAGTCACTTTCCACAATCTATATGTATAATTACATGTTAACATCATATACATCAAATTTGACATTCTTTTACCACCTATTAGTTCCACTTTCATACAGGTGAATTTTGTTCCACATTTTAGTTATAATCAACCATGTAAGTCACTTTTCATCATATTAAAAGTCACTTTGCACCCTGTAAGAGTCACTTTCCACCATATATACAACAATTAACATGTTAACATCATATATATCCAATTTCACATCCTTTTACCGCCTATTTATGCCACTTTCATACTAGTTAATTTTGTACCACATTTTGGCTCTAATCAACCATGTAAATCACTTTTCACCATATTAGAGTCACTTTGCACTATATAAGAGTCACTTGTCACCATATATTGATACAATTAACATGTTAACATCAGGTACATGCAATTAGACGTCCTTTAACCATCTCTTGGTACCCCCTTTCCTACAAGTCAATTTTGGGCCACATTTTGGCACTAATCAATCATGTAAGTGACTTCTCACCATATTATAGTCAATTTGCACCTTATAAGAGTCACTTGCCATCATATATTGGTACAATTAACATGTTAACATCATGTACATGTAATTAGAAATCCTTTTACAACCTCCTAGTGCCACATTCATACAAGTCAATTTTGGTTCACATGTTAGTTCTAATTAACCATGTAAGTCACTTTTCACCATGTTAGAGTCATTTTGCACCCTATATGAGTCACTTTCTACAATCTATATGTATAATTAACATGTTAACATCATATACAACCAATTTGACATCCTTTTACCACCTATTAGTTCTACTTTCATACATGTGAATTTTGTTCCATATTTTGGTCCTAATCAACCATGTAAGTCACTTTTCACCATATTAGAGTCATTTTGCACCCTATAAGAGCCACTTTCCACCATATATACAACAATTAACATGTTAACATCATATACATCCAATTTCACATCCTTTTACCGCCTATTAATACCACTTTCGTACAAGTTATTTTTTTACCACATTTTGGCTCTAATCAACCATGTATGTCACTTTTCACAATATGAGAGTCACTTTGAACCCTATAAGAGTCACTTGCCACCATATATTGATACAATTAACATGTTAACATCATGTACATGCAATTTGACATCCTTTAACCACCTCTTGGTACCCCCTTTCCTACAAGTCAATTTTGGGCCACATTTTGGCACTAATCAATCATGTAAGTGATTTCTCACCATATTATAGTCAATTTGCACCTTATAGAGTCACTTGCCATCATATATTGGTACAATTAACATGTTAACATCATGTACATGCAATTAGAAATCCTTTTACAACCTCTTAGTGCCACATTCATACAAGTCAATTTTGGTCCACATTTTAGTTCTAATTAACCATGTAAGTCACTTTTCACCATGTTAGAGTCATTTTGCACCCTATATGAGTCACTTTCCACAATCTATATGTATAATTAATATGTTAACATCATATACATCCAATTTGATATTTTACCACTTATTAGTTCCACTTTCATACAGGTTAATTTTGTTCCACATTTTGGTTCTAATCAACCATGTAAGTCACTTTTCACCATGTTAGAGTCATTTTGCATCCTATATGAGTCACTTTCCACAATCTATATGTATAATTACATGTTAACATCATATACATCAAATTTGACATTCTTTTACCACCTATTAGTTCCACTTTCATACAGGTGAATTTTGTTCCACATTTTAGTTATAATCAACCATGTAAGTCACTTTTCATCATATTAAAAGTCACTTTGCACCCTGTAAGAGTCACTTTCCACCATATATACAACAATTAACATGTTAACATCATATATATCCAATTTCACATCCTTTTACCGCCTATTTATGCCACTTTCATACTAGTTAATTTTGTACCACATTTTGGCTCTAATCAACCATGTAAATCACTTTTCACCATATTAGAGTCACTTTGCACTATATAAGAGTCACTTGTCACCATATATTGATACAATTAACATGTTAACATCAGGTACATGCAATTAGACGTCCTTTAACCATCTCTTGGTACCCCCTTTCCTACAAGTCAATTTTGGGCCACATTTTGGCACTAATCAATCATGTAAGTGACTTCTCACCATATTATAGTCAATTTGCACCTTATAAGAGTCACTTGTAATCATATATTGGTACAATTAACATGTTAACATCATGTACATGTAATTAGAAATCCTTTTACAACCTCCTAGTGCCACATTCAAACAAGTCAATTTTGGTTCACATGTTAGTTCTAATTAACCATGTAAGTCACTTTTTCACCATGTTAGAGTCATTTTGCAACCCTATATGAGTCACTTTCCACAATCTATATGTATAATTAACATGTTAACATCATATACAACCAATTTGACATCCTTTTACCACCTATTAGTTCTACTTTAATATATGTGAATTTTGTTCCATATTTTGGTCCTAATCAACCATGTAAGTCACTTTTCACCATATTAGAGTCACTTTGCACCCTATAAGAGCCACTTTCCACCATATATACAACAATTAACATGTTAACATCATATACATCCAATTTCACATCCTTTTACCACCTATTAATACCACTTTCGTACAAGTTATTTTTTTACCACATTTTGGCTCTAATCAACCATGTATGTCACTTTTCACAATATGAGAGTCACTTTGAACCCTATAAGAGTCACTTGCCACCATATATTGATACAATTAACATGTTAACATCATGTACATGCAATTAGACATCCTTTAACCACCTCTTGTTACCCCCCTTTCCTACAAGTCAATTTTGGGCCACATTTTGGCACTAATCAATCATGTAAGTGATTTCTCACCATATTATAGTCAATTTGTACCTTATAAGAGTCATCTTGCCATCATATATTGGTACAATTAACATGTTAACATCATGTACATGCAATAAGAAATCCTTTTACAACCTCTTAGTGCCACATTCATACAAGTCAATTTTGGTCCACATTTTAGTTCTAATTAACCATGTAAGTCACTTTTCACCATATTAGAGTCATTTTGCACCCTATATGAGTCACTTTCCACAATCTATATGTATAATTAACATGTTAACATCACATACATCCAATTTGACTTCCTTTTACCACCTATTAGTTCCACTTTCATACAGGTCAATTTTGTTCCATATTTTGGTTCTAATCAACCATGTAAGTCACTTTTCACCATATTAGAGTCACTTTGCAACATATAAGAGTCACTTGCCACCATGTATTGATACAATTATCATGTTAACATCATGTACATGCAATTAGACATCCTTTAACCACCTCTTGGTACCCCCTTTCTTACAAGTCAATTTTGGGCCACATTTTGGCACTAATCAATCATGTAAGTGACTTCTCACCATATTAGAGTCACTTTGCACCTTATAAGGGTCACTTGCCATCATATATTGGAACAATTAACATGTTAACATCATGTACATGCAATTAGAAATCCTTTTACAACCTCTTAGTGCCACATTCATACAAGTCAATTTTGGTCCAAATTTTCGTTCTAATTAACCATGTATGTCACTTTTCACCATGTTAGAGTCATTTTGCACCCTATATGAGTCACTTTCCATAATCTATATGTATATTTAACATGTTAACATCACATACATCCAATTTGACTTTCTTTTACCACCTATTAGTTCGACTTTCATACAGGTCAATTTTGTTCCACATTTTGGTTCTAATCAACCATGTAAGTCACTTTTCACCATATTAGAGTCACTTTGCATTCTATAAGAGTCACTTTCCACCATATATACAACAATTAACATGTTAACATCATATACATCCAATTTGACATCCTTTTACCACCTATTAATGTCACTTTCATACAAGTTAGTTTTATTCCACATTTTGGCTCTAATCAACCATATAAGTCACTTTTCACCATATTAGAGTCACTTTGCACCTTATAAGAGTCACTTGCCATCATATATTGGAACAATTAACATGTTAACATCATGTACATGCAATTAGAAATCCTTTTACAACCTCCTAGTTCCACTTTATACAAGTCAATTTTGGTCCACATTTTAGTTCTAATTAACCATGTAAGTCACTTTTCACCATGTTAGAGTCATTTTGCACCCTATATGAGTCACTTTCCACAATCTATATGTATAATTAACATGTTAGCATCATATACAACCAATTTGACATCCTTTTACTACCTATTAGTTCTACTTTCATACATGTGAATTTTGTTCCATATTTTGGTTCTAATCAACCATGTAAGTCACTTTTCACCATATTAGAGTCACTTTGCACCCTATAAGAGCCACTTTTCACCATATATACAACAATTAACATGTTAACATCATATACATCCAATTTCACATCCTTTTACCGCCTATTAATACCACTTTCATACAAGTTAATTTTTTACCACATTTTGGCTCTAATCAACCATGTATGTCACTTTTCACAATATGAGAGTCACTTTGAACCCTATAAGAGTCACTTGCCACCATATATTGATACAATTAACATGTTAACATCATGTACATGCAATTTGACATCCTTTAACCACCTCTTGGTACCCCCTTCCTACAAGTCAATTTTGGGCCACATTTTGGCACTAATCAATCATGTAAGTGATTTCTCACCATATTATAGTCAATTTGCACCTTATAAGAGTCACTTGCCATCATATATTGGTACAATTAACATGTTAACATCATGTACATGCAATTAGAAATCCTTTTACAACCTCTTAGTGCCACATTCATACAAGTCAATTTTGGTCCACATTTTAGTTCTAATTAACCATGTAAGTCACTTTTCACCATGTTAGAGTCATTTTGCACCCTATATGAGTCACTTTCCACAATCTATATGTATAATTAATATGTTAACATCATATACATCCAATTTGATCTTTTACCTACTTATTAGTTCCACTTTCATACAGGTTAATTTTGTTCCACATTTGGTTCTAATCAACCATGTAAGTCACTTTTCACCATGTTAGAGTCATTTTGCATCCTATATGAGTCACTTTCCACAATCTATATGTATAATTACATGTTAACATCATATACATCCAATTTGACATTCTTTTACCACCTATTAGTTCCACTTTCATACAGGTGAATTTTGTTCCACATTTTAGTTATAATCAACCATGTAAGTCACTTTTCATCATATTAAAAGTCACTTTGCACCCTGTAAGAGTCACTTTCCACCATATATACAACAATTAACATGTTAACATCATATATATCCAATTTCACATCCTTTTACCGCCTATTAATGCCACTTTCATACAAGTTAATTTTGTACCACATTTTAGCTCTAATCAACCATGTAAATCACTTTTCACCATATTAGAGTCACTTTGCACTATATAAGAGTCACTTGTCACCATATATTGATACAATTAACATGTTAACATCATGTACATGCAATTAGACGTCCTTTAACCATCTCTTGGTACCCCCCTTTCCTACAAGTCAATTTTGGGCCACATTTTGGCACTAATCAATCATGTAAGTGACTTCTCACCATATTATAGTCAATTTGCACCTTATAAGAGTCACTTGCCATCATATATTGGTACAATTAACATGTTAACATCATGTACATGCAATTAGAAATCCTTTTACAACCTCCTAGTGCCACATTCATACAAGTCAATTTTAGTCCACATGTTAGTTCTAATTACCATGTAAGTCACTTTTCACCATGTTAGAGTCATTTTGCACCCTATATGAGTCACTTTCCACAATCTATATGTATAATTAACATGTTAACATCATATACAACCAATTTGACATCCTTTTACCACCTATTAGTTCTACTTTCATACATGTGAATTTTGTTCCATATTTTGGTCCTAATCAACCATGTAAGTCACTTTTCACCATATTAGAGTCACTTTGCACCCTATAAGAGCCACTTTCCACCATATATACAACAATTAACATGTTAACATCATATACATCCAATTTCACATCCTTTTACCGCCTATTAATACCACTTTCGTACAAGTTATTTTTTTACCACATTTTGGCTCTAATCAACCATGTATGTCACTTTTCACAATATGAGAGTCACTTTGAACCCTATAAGAGTCACTTGCCACCATATATTGATACAATTAACATGTTAACATCATGTACATGCAATTAGACATCCTTTAACCACCTCTTGGTACCCCCTTTCCTACAAGTCAATTTTGGGCTACATTTTGGCACTAATCAATCATGTAAGTGACTTCTCACCATATTATAGTCAATTTGCACCTTATAAGAGTCACTTGCCATCATATATTGGTACAATTAACATGTTAACATCATGTACATGCAATTAGAAATCCTTTTACAACCTCCTAGTTCCACATTCATACAAGTCAATTTTGGTCCACATTTTAGTTCTAATTAACCATGTAAGTCACTTTTCACCATGTTAGAGTCATTTTGCACCCTATATGAGTCACTTTCCACAATCTATATGTATAATTAACATGTTAACATCATATACAACCAATTTGACATCCTTTTACTACCTATTAGTTCTACTTTCATACATGTGAATTTTGTTCCATATTTCGGTTCTAATCAACGATGTAAGTCACTTTTCACCATATTAGAGTCACTTTGCACCCTATAAGAGCCACTTTTCACCATATATACAACAATTAGCATGTTAACATCATATACATCCAATTTCACATCCTTTTACCGCCTATTAATACCACTTTCATACAAGTTAATTTTTTACCACATTTTGGCTTTAATCAACCATGTATGTCACTTTTCACAATATGAGAGTCACTTTGAACCCTATAAGAGTCACTTGCCACCATATATTGATACAATTAACATGTTAACATCATGTACATGCAATTAGACATCCTTTAACCACCTCTTGGTACCCCATTTCCTACAAGTCAATTTTGGGCCACATTTTGGCACTAATCAATCATGTAAGTGATTTCTCACCATATTATAGTCAATTTGCACCTTATAAGAGTCACTTGCCATCATATATTGGTACAATTAACATGTTAACATCATGTACATGCAATTAGAAATCCTTTTACAACCTCTTAGTGCCACATTCATACAAGTCAATTTTGGTCCACATTTTAGTTCTAATTAACCATGTAAGTCACTTTTCACCATGTTAGAGTCATTTTGCACCCTATATGAGTCACTTTCCACAATCTATATGTATAATTAATATGTTAACATCATATACATCCAATTTGATCTTTTACTACTTATTAGTTCCACTTTCATACAGGTTAATTTTGTTCCACAGTTTGGTTCTAATCAACCATGTAAGTCACTTTGCACCATGTTAGAGTCATTTTGCATCCTATATGAGTCACTTTCCACAATCTATATGTATAATTACATGTTAACATCATATACATCCAATTTGACATTCTTTTACCACCTATTAGTTCCACTTTCATACAGGTGAATTTTGTTCCACATTTTAGTTATAATCAACCATGTAAGTCACTTTTCATCATATTAAAAGTCACTTTGCACCCTGTAAGAGTCACTTTCCACCATATATACAACAATTAACATGTTAACATCATATATATCCAATTTCACATCCTTTTACCGCCTATTAATGCCACTTTCATACAAGTTAATTTTGTACCACATTTTGCCTCTAATCAACCATGTAAATCACTTTTCACCATATTAGAGTCACTTTGCACTATATAAGAGTCACTTGTCACCATATATTGATACAATTAACATGTTAACATCATGTACATGCAATTAGACGTCCTTAACCATCTCTTGGTACCCCCTTTCCTACAAGTCAATTTTGGGCCACATTTTGGCACTAATCAATCATGTAAGTGACTTCTCACCATATTATAGTCAATTTGCACCTTATAAGAGTCACTTGCCATCATATATTGGTACAATTAACATGTTAACATCATGTACATGCAATTAGAAATCCTTTTACAACCTCCTAGTGCCACATTCATACAAGTCAATTTTGGTCCACATGTTAGTTCTAATTACCATGTAAGTCACTTTTCACCATGTTAGAGTCATTTTGCACCCTATATGAGTCACTTTCCACAATCTATATGTATCATTAACATGTTAACATCATATACAACCAATTTGACATCCTTTTACCACCTATATCATACATGTGAATTTTGTTCCATATTTTGGTTCTAATCAACCATGTAAGTCACTTTTCACCATATTAGAGTCACTTTGCACCCTATAAGAGCCACTTTCCACCATATATACAACAATTAACATGTTAACATCATATACATCCAATTTCACATCCTTTTACCGCCTATTAATACCACTTTCATACAAGTTAATTTTTTACCACATTTGGCTCTAATCAACCATGTATGTCACTTTCCACAATATGAGAGTCACTTTGAACCCTATAAGAGTCACTTGCCACCATATATTGATACAATTAACATGTTAACATCATGTACATGCAATTAGACATCCTTTAACCACCTCTTGGTACCCCCCTTTCCTACAAGTCAATTTTGGGCCTACATTTTGGCACTAATCAATCATGTAAGTGACTTCTCACCATATTATAGTCAATTTGCACCTTATAAGAGTCACTTGCCATCATATATTGGTACAATTAACATGTTAACATCATGTACATGCAATTAGAAATCCTTTTACAACCTCCTTAGTGCCACATTCATACAAGTCAATTTTGGTCCACATTTTAGTTCTAATTAACCATGTAAGTCACTTTTCACCATGTTAGAGTCATTTTGCACCCTATATGAGTCACTTTCCACAATCTATATGTATAATTAACATGTTAACATCATATACACCAATTTGACATCCTTTTACCTACCTATTAGTTCTACTTTCATACATGTGAATTTTGTTCCATATTTCGGTTCTAATCAACCATGTAAGTCACTTTTCACCATATTAGAGTCACTTTGCACCCTATAAGAGCCACTTTCACCATATATACAACAATTAAGCATGTTAACATCATATACATCCAATTTCACATCCTTTTACCGCCTATTAATACCACTTTCATACAAGTTAATTTTTTACCACATTTTGGCTCTAATCAACCATGTATGTCACTTTTCACAATATGAGAGTCACTTTGAACCCTATAAGAGTCACTTGCCACCATATATTGATACAATTAACATGTTAACATCATGTACATGCAATTAGACATCCTTTAACCACCTCTTGGTACCCCCTTTCCTACAAGTCAATTTTGGGCCACATTTTGGCACTAATCAATCATGTAAGTGATTTCTCACCATATTATAGTCAATTTGCACCTTATAAGAGTCACTTGCCATCATATATTGGTACAATTAACATGTTAACATCATGTACATGCAATTAGAAATCCTTTTACAACCTCTTAGTGCCACATTCATACAAGTCAATTTTGGTCCACATTTTAGTTCTAATTAACCATGTAAGTCACTTTTCACCATGTTAGAGTCATTTTGCACCCTATATGAGTCACTTTCCACAATCTATATGTATAATTAATATGTTAACATCATATACATCCAATTTGATCTTTTACCACCTATTAGTTCCACTTTCATACAGGTGAATTTTGTTCCACATTTTGGTTCTAATCAACCATGTAAGTCACTTTTCACCATATTAGAGTCATTTTGCATCCTATATGAGTCACTTTCCACAATCTATATGTATAATTAACATGTTAACATCATATACATCCAATTTGACATTCTTTTACCACCTATTAGTTCCACTTTCAAACAGGTGAATTTTGTTCCACATTTTAGTTATAATCAACCATATAAGTCACTTTTCATCATATTAAAAGTCACTTTGCACCCTGTAAGAGTCACTTTCCACCATATATACAACAATTAACATGTTAACATCATATATATCCAATTTCACATCCTTTTACCGCCTATTAATGCCACTTTCATACAAGTTAATTTTGTACCACATTTTGGCTCTAATCAACCATGTAAATCACTTTTCACCATATTAGAGTCACTTTGCACCATATAAGAGTCACTTGTCACCATATATTGATAAAATTAACATGTTAACATCATGTACATGCAATTAGACGTCCTTTAACCACCTCTTGGTACCCCCTTTCCTACAAGTCAATTTTAGGCCACATTTTGGCACTAATCAATCATGTAAGTGACTTCTCACCATATTATAGTCAATTTGCACCTTATAAGAGTCACTTGCCATCATATATTGGTACAATTAACATGTTAACATCATGTACATGCAATTAGAAATCCTTTTACAACCTCCTAGTGCCACATTCATACAAGTCAATTTTGGTCCACATGTTAGTTCTAATTAACCATGTAAGTCACTTTTCACCATGTTAGAGTCATTTTGCACCCTATATGAGTCACTTTCCACAATCTATATGTATAATTAACATGTTAACATCATATACAACCAATTTGACATCCTTTTACCACCTTATCATACATGTGAATTTTGTTCCATATTTTGGTTCTAATCAACCATGTAAGTCACTTTTCACCATATTAGAGTCACTTTGCACCCTATAAGAGCCACTTTCCACCATATATACAACAATTAACATGTTAACATCATATACATCCAATTTCACATCCTTTTACCGCCTATTAATACCACTTTCATACAAGTTAATTTTTTACCACATTTTGGCTCTAATCAACCATGTATGTCACTTTCCACAATATGAGAGTCACTTTGAACCCTATAAGAGTCACTTGCCACCATATATTGATACAATTAACATGTTAACATCATGTACATGCAATTAGACATCCTTTAACCACTTCTTGGTACCCCCTTTCCTACAAGTCAATTTTGGGCCACATTTTGGCACTAATCAATCATGTAAGTGATTTCTCACCATATTATAGTCAATTTGCACCTTATAAGAGTCACTTGCCATCATATATTGGTACAATTAACATGTTAACATCATGTACATGCAATTAGGAATCCTTTTACAACCTCTTAGTGCCACATTCATACAAGTCAATTTTGGTCCACATTTTAGTTCTAATTAACCATGTAAGTCACTTTTCACAATGTTACAGTCATTTTGCACCCTATATGAGTCACTTTCCACAATCTATATGTATAATTAATATGTTAACATCATATACATCCAATTTGATCTTTACCACCTATTAGTTCCACTTTCATACAGGTGAATTTTGTTCCACATTTTAGTTATAATCAACCATGTAAGTCACTTTTCATTATATTAAAAGTCACTTTGCACCCTGTAAGAGTCACTTTCCACCATATATACAACAATTAACATGTTAACATCATATATATCCAATTTCACATCCTTTTACCGTCTATTAATGCCACTTTCATACAAGTTAATTTTGTACCACATTTTGGCTCTAATCAACCATGTAAATCACTTTTCACCATATTAGAGTCACTTTGCACCATATAAGAGTCACTTGTCACCATATATTGATACAATTAACATGTTAACATCATGTACATGCAATTAGACGTCCTTTAACCACCTCTTGGTACCCCCCTTTCCTACAAGTCAATTTTGGGCCACATTTTGGCACTAATCAATCATGTAAGTGACTTCTCACCATATTATAGTCAATTTGCACCTTATAAGAGTCACTTGCCATCATATATTGGTACAATTAACATGTTAACATCATGTACATGCAATTAGAAATCCTTTTACAACCTCCTAGTGCCACATTCATACAAGTCAATTTTGGTCCACATGTTAGTTCTAATTAACCATGTAAGTCACTTTTCACCATGTTAGAGTCATTTTGCACCCTATATGAGTCACTTTCCACAATCTATATGTATAATTAACATGTTAACATCATATACAACCAATTTGACATCCTTTTACCACCTATTAGTTCTACTTTCATACATGTGAATTTTGTTCCATATTTTGGTCCTAATCAACCATGTAAGTCACTTTTCACCATATTAGAGTCAATTTGCACCCTATAAGAGCCACTTTCCACCATATATACAACAATTAACATGTTAACATCATATACATCCAATTTCACATCCTTTTACCGCCTATTAATACCACTTTCATACAAGTTAATTTTTTACCACATTTTGGCTCTAATCAACCATGTATGTCACTTTTCACAATATGAGAGTCACTTTGAACCCTATAAGAGTCACTTGCCACCACCTATTAGTTCCAATTTCATACAGGTGAATTTTGTTCCACATTTTGGCTCTAATCAACCATGTAAGTCATTTTTCACCATATTAGAGTCACTTTGCACACTATAAGAGTCACTTTCCACCATATATACAACAATTAACATGGTAACATCATATACATCCAATTTCACATCCTTTTACCGCCTATTAATGCCACTTTCATACAAATTACTTTTGTACCACATTTTGGCTCTAATCAACCATGTAAGTCACTTTTCACCATATTAGAGTAATTTTACACCATATAAGAGTCACTTGCCACCATATATTTATACAATTAACATGTTAACATCATGTACATGCAATTAGACATCCTCTAACCACCTCTTGGTACCCCCTTTCCTACAAGTCAATTTTGGGCCACATTTTGGCACTAATCAATCATGTAAGTGACTTCTCACCATATTATAGTCAATTTGCACCTTATAAGAGTCACTTGCCATCATATATTGGTACAATTAACATGTTAACATCATGTACATTCAATTAGAAATCCTTTTACAACCTCTTAGTGCCACATTCATACAAGTCAATTTTGGTCCACATTTTAGTTCTAATTAACCATGTAAGTCACTTTTCACCATGTTAGAGTCATTTTGCACCCTATATGAGTCACTTTCCACAATCTATATGTATAATTAATATGTTAACATCATATACATCCAATTTGAATCTTTTACCACCTATTAGTTCCACTTTCATACAGGTGAATTTTGTTCCACATTTTGGTTCTAATCAACCATGTAAGTCACTTTTCACCATATTAGAGTCATTTTGCATCCTATATGAGTCACTTTCCACAATCTATATGTATAATTAACATGTTAACATCATATACATCCAATTTGACATTCTTTTACCACCTATTAGTTCCACTTTCAAACAGGTGAATTTTGTTCCACATTTTAGTTATAATCAACCATATAAGTCACTTTTCATCATATTAAAAGTCACTTTGCACCCTGTAAGAGTCACTTTCCACCATATATACAACAATTAACATGTTAACATCATATATATCCAATTTCACATCCTTTTACCGCCTATTAATGCCACTTTCATACAAGTTAATTTTGTACCACATTTTGGCTCTAATTAACCATGTAAATCACTTTTCACCATATTAGAGTCACTTTGCACCATATAAGAGTCACTTGTCACCATATATTGATACAATTAACATGTTAACATCATGTACATGCAATTAGACGTCCTTTAACCACCTCTTGGTACCCCCTTTCCTACAAGTCAATTTTAGGCCACATTTTGGCACTAATCAATCATGTAAGTGACTTCTCACCATATTATAGTCAATTTGCACCTTATAAGAGTCACTTGCCATCATATATTGGTACAATTAACATGTTAACATCATGTACATGCAATTAGAAATCCTTTTACAACCTCCTAGTGCCACATTCATACAAGTCAATTTTGGTCCACATGTTAGTTCTAATTAACCATGTAAGTCACTTTTCACCATGTTAGAGTCATTTTGCACCCTATATGAGTCACTTTCCACAATCTATATGTATAATTAACATGTTAACATCATATACAACCAATTTGACATCCTTTTACCACCTTATCATACATGTGAATTTTGTTCCATATTTTGGTTCTAATCAACCATGTAAGTCACTTTTCACCATATTAGAGTCACTTTGCACCCTATAAGAGCCACTTTCCACCATATATACAACAATTAACATGTTAACATCATATACATCCAATTTCACATCCTTTTACCGCCTATTAATACCACTTTCATACAAGTTAATTTTTTACCACATTTTGGCTCTAATCAACCATGTATGTCACTTTCCACAATATGAGAGTCACTTTGAACCCTATAAGAGTCACTTGCCACCATATATTGATACAATTAACATGTTAACATCATGTACATGCAATTAGACATCCTTTAACCACCTTCTTGGTACCCCCTTTCCTACAAGTCAATTTTGGGCCACATTTTGGCACTAATCAATCATGTAAGTGATTTCTCACCATATTATAGTCAATTTGCACCTTATAAGAGTCACTTGCCATCATATATTGGTACAATTAACATGTTAACATCATGTACATGCAATTAGGAATCCTTTTACAACCTCTTAGTGCCACATTCATACAAGTCAATTTTGGTCCACATTTTAGTTCTAATTAACCATGTAAGTCACTTTTCACAATGTTACAGTGATTTTGCACCCTATATGAGTCACTTTCCACAATCTATATGTATAATTAATATGTTAACATCATATACATCCAATTTGATCTTTTACCACCTATTAGTTCCACTTTCATACAGGTGAATTTTGTTCCACATTTTAGTTATAATCAACCATGTAAGTCACTTTTCATCATATTAAAAGTCACTTTGCACCCTGTAAGAGTCACTTTCCACCATATATACAACAATTAACATGTTAACATCATATATATCCAATTTCACATCCTTTTACCGTCTATTAATGCCACTTTCATACAAGTTAATTTTGTACCACATTTTGGCTCTAATCAACCATGTAAATCACTTTTCACCATATCAGAGTCACTTTGCACCATATAAGAGTCACTTGTCACCATATATTGATACAATTAACATGTTAACATCATGTACATGCAATTAGACGTCCTTTAACCACCTCTTGGTACCCCCTTTCCTACAAGTCAATTTTGGGCCACATTTTGGCACTAATCAATCATGTAAGTGACTTCTCACCATATTATAGTCAATTTGCACCTTATAAGAGTCACTTGCCATCATATATTGGTACAATTAACATGTTAAGATCATGTACATGCAATTAGAAATCCTTTTACAACCTCCTAGTGCCACATTCATACAAGTCAATTTTGGTCCACATGTTAGTTCTAATTAACCATGTAAGTCACTTTTCACCATGTTAGAGTCATTTTGCACCCTATATGAGTCACTTTCCACAATCTATATGTATAATTAACATGTTAACATCATATACAACCAATTTGACATCCTTTTACCACCTATTAGTTCTACTTTCATACATGTGAATTTTGTTCCATATTTTGGTCCTAATCAACCATGTAAGTCACTTTTCACCATATTAGAGTCAATTTGCACCCTATAAGAGCCACTTTCCACCATATATACAACAATTAACATGTTAACATCATATACATCCAATTTCATATCCTTTTACCGCCTATTAATACCACTTTCATACAAGTTAATTTTTTACCACATTTTGGCTCTAATCAACCATGTATGTCACTTTTCACAATATGAGAGTCACTTTGAACCCTATAAGAGTCACTTGCCACCACCTATTAGTTCCAATTTCATACAGGTGAATTTTGTTCCACATTTTGGCTCTAATCAACCATGTAAGTCATTTTTCACCATATTAGAGTCACTTTGCACACTATAAGAGTCACTTTCCACCATATATACAACAATTAACATGGTAACATCATATACATCCAATTTCACATCCTTTTACCGCCTATTAATGCCACTTTCATACAAATTACTTTTGTACCACATTTTGGCTCTAATCAACCATGTAAGTCACTTTTCACCATATTAGAGTAATTTTACACCATATAAGAGTCACTTGCCACCATATATTTATACAATTAACATGTTAACATCATGTACATGCAATTAGACATCCTTTAACCACTTCTTGGTACCCCCTTTCCTACAAGTCAATTTTGGGCCACATTTTGGCACTAATCAATCATGTAAGTGATTTCTCACCATATTATAGTCAATTTGCACCTTATAAGAGTCACTTGCCATCATATATTGGTACAATTAACATGTTAACATCATGTACATGCAATTAGGAATCCTTTTACAACCTCTTAGTGCCACATTCATACAAGTCAATTTTGGTCCACATTTTAGTTCTAATTAACCATGTAAGTCACTTTTCACAATGTTACAGTCATTTTGCACCCTATATGAGTCACTTTCCACAATCTATATGTATAATTAATATGTTAACATCATATACATCCAATTTGATCTTTTACCACCTATTAGTTCCACTTTCATACAGGTGAATTTTGTTCCACATTTTAGTTATAATCAACCATGTAAGTCACTTTTCATTATATTAAAAGTCACTTTGCACCCTGTAAGAGTCACTTTCCACCATATATACAACAATTAACATGTTAACATCATATATATCCAATTTCACATCCTTTTACCGTCTATTAATGCCACTTTCATACAAGTTAATTTTGTACCACATTTTGGCTCTAATCAACCATGTAAATCACTTTTCACCATATTAGAGTCACTTTGCACCATATAAGAGTCACTTGTCACCATATATTGATACAATTAACATGTTAACATCATGTACATGCAATTAGACGTCCTTTAACCACCTCTTGGTACCCCCTTTCCTACAAGTCAATTTTGGGCCACATTTGGCACTAATCAATCATGTAAGTGACTTCTCACCATATTATAGTCAATTTGCACCTTATAAGAGTCACTTGCCATCATATATTGGTACAATTAACATGTTAACATCATGTACATGCAATTAGAAATCCTTTTACAACCTCCTAGTGCCACATTCATACAAGTCAATTTTGGTCCACATGTTAGTTCTAATTAACCATGTAAGTCACTTTTCACCATGTTAGAGTCATTTTGCACCCTATATGAGTCACTTTCCACAATCTATATGTATAATTAACATGTTAACATCATATACAACCAATTTGACATCCTTTTACCACCTATTAGTTCTACTTTCATACATGTGAATTTTGTTCCATATTTTGGTCCTAATCAACCATGTAAGTCACTTTTCACCATATTAGAGTCAATTTGCACCCTATAAGAGCCACTTTCCACCATATATACAACAATTACCATGTTAACATCATATACATCCAATTTCACATCCTTTTACCGCCTATTAACACCACTTTCATACAAGTTAATTTTTTACCACATTTTGGCTCTAATCAACCATGTATGTCACTTTTCACAATATGAGAGTCACTTTGAACCCTATAAGAGTCACTTGCCACCACCTATTAGTTCCAATTTCATACAGGTGAATTTTGTTCCACATTTTGGCTCTAATCAACCATGTAAGTCATTTTTCACCATATTAGAGTCACTTTGCACACTATAAGAGTCACTTTCCACCATATATACAACAATTAACATGGTAACATCATATACATCCAATTTCACATCCTTTTACCGCCTATTAATGCCACTTTCATACAAATTACTTTTGTACCACATTTTGGCTCTCTAATCAACCATGTAAGTCACTTTTCACCATATTAGAGTAATTTTACACCATATAAGAGTCACTTGCCACCATATATTTATACAATTAACATGTTAACATCATGTACATGCAATTAGACATCCTTTAACCACCTCTTGGTACCCCCTTTCCTACAAGTCAATTTTGGGCCACATTTTGGCACTAATCAATCATGTAAGTGATTTCTCACCATATTATAGTCAATTTGCACCTTATAAGAGTCACTTGCCATCATATATTGGTACAATTAACATGTTAACATCATGTACATTCAATTAGAAATCCTTTTACAACCTCTTAGTGCCACATTCATACAAGTCAATTTTGGTCCACATTTTAGTTCTAATTAACCATGTAAGTCACTTTTCACCATGTTAGAGTCATTTTGCACCCTATATGAGTCACTTTCCACAATCTATATGTATAATTAATATGTTAACATCATATACATCCAATTTGATCTTTTACCACCTATTAGTTCCACTTTCATACAGGTGAATTTTGTTCCACATTTTGGTTCTAATCAACCATGTAAGTCACTTTTCACCATATTAGAGTCATTTTGCATCCTATATGAGTCACTTTCCACAATCTATATGTATAATTAACATGTTAACATCATATACATCCAATTTGACATTCTTTTACCACCTATTAGTTCCACTTTCAAACAGGTGAATTTTGTTCCACATTTTAGTTATAATCAACCATATAAGTCACTTTTCATCATATTAAAAGTCACTTTGCACCCTGTAAGAGTCACTTTCCACCATATATACAACAATTAACATGTTAACATCATATATATCCAATTTCACATCCTTTTACCGCCTATTAATGCCACTTTCATACAAGTTAATTTTGTACCACATTTTGGCTCTAATTAACCATGTAAATCACTTTTCACCATATTAGAGTCACTTTGCACCATATAAGAGTCACTTGTCACCATATATTGATACAATTAACATGTTAACATCATGTACATGCAATTAGACGTCCTTTAACCACCTCTTGGTACCCCCTTTCCTACAAGTCAATTTTAGGCCACATTTTGGCACTAATCAATCATGTAAGTGACTTCTCACCATATTATAGTCAATTTGCACCTTATAAGAGTCACTTGCCATCATATATTGGTACAATTAACATGTTAACATCATGTACATGCAATTAGAAATCCTTTTACAACCTCCTAGTGCCACATTCATACAAGTCAATTTTGGTCCACATGTTAGTTCTAATTAACCATGTAAGTCACTTTTCACCATGTTAGAGTCATTTTGCACCCTATATGAGTCACTTTCCACAATCTATATGTATAATTAACATGTTAACATCATATACAACCAATTTGACATCCTTTTACCACCTTATCATACATGTGAATTTTGTTCCATATTTTGGTTCTAATCAACCATGTAAGTCACTTTTCACCATATTAGAGTCACTTTGCACCCTATAAGAGCCACTTTCCACCATATATACAACAATTAACATGTTAACATCATATACATCCAATTTCACATCCTTTTACCGCCTATTAATACCACTTTCATACAAGTTAATTTTTTACCACATTTTGGCTCTAATCAACCATGTATGTCAATTTCCACAATATGAGAGTCACTTTGAACCCTATAAGAGTCACTTGCCACCATATATTGATACAATTAACATGTTAACATCATGTACATGCAATTAGACATCCTTTAACCACTTCTTGGTACCCCCTTTCCTACAAGTCAATTTTGGGCCACATTTTGGCACTAATCAATCATGTAAGTGATTTCTCACCATATTATAGTCAATTTGCACCTTATAAGAGTCACTTGCCATCATATATTGGTACAATTAACATGTTAACATCATGTACATGCAATTAGGAATCCTTTTACAACCTCTTAGTGCCACATTCATACAAGTCAATTTTGGTCCACATTTTAGTTCTAATTAACCATGTAAGTCACTTTTCACAATGTTACAGTGATTTTGCACCCTATATGAGTCACTTTCCACAATCTATATGTATAATTAATATGTTAACATCATATACATCCAATTTGATCTTTTACCACCTATTAGTTCCACTTTCATACAGGTGAATTTTGTTCCACATTTTAGTTATAATCAACCATGTAAGTCACTTTTCATCATATTAAAAGTCACTTTGCACCCTGTAAGAGTCACTTTCCACCATATATACAACAATTAACATGTTAACATCATATATATCCAATTTCACATCCTTTTACCGTCTATTAATGCCACTTTCATACAAGTTAATTTTGTACCACATTTTGGCTCTAATCAACCATGTAAATCACTTTTCACCATATCAGAGTCACTTTGCACCATATAAGAGTCACTTGTCACCATATATTGATACAATTAACATGTTAACATCATGTACATGCAATTAGACGTCCTTTAACCACCTCTTGGTACCCCCTTTCCTACAAGTCAATTTTGGGCCACATTTTGGCACTAATCAATCATGTAAGTGACTTCTCACCATATTATAGTCAATTTGCACCTTATAAGAGTCACTTGCCATCATATATTGGTACAATTAACATGTTAAGATCATGTACATGCAATTAGAAATCCTTTTACAACCTCCTAGTGCCACATTCATACAAGTCAATTTTGGTCCACATGTTAGTTCTAATTAACCATGTAAGTCACTTTTCACCATGTTAGAGTCATTTTGCACCCTATATGAGTCACTTTCCACAATCTATATGTATAATTAACATGTTAACATCATATACAACCAATTTGACATCCTTTTACCACCTATTAGTTCTACTTTCATACATGTGAATTTTGTTCCATATTTTGGTCCTAATCAACCATGTAAGTCACTTTTCACCATATTAGAGTCAATTTGCACCCTATAAGAGCCACTTTCCACCATATATACAACAATTAACATGTTAACATCATATACATCCAATTTCATATCCTTTTACCGCCTATTAATACCACTTTCATACAAGTTAATTTTTTACCACATTTTGGCTCTAATCAACCATGTATGTCACTTTTCACAATATGAGAGTCACTTTGAACCCTATAAGAGTCACTTGCCACCACCTATTAGTTCCAATTTCATACAGGTGAATTTTGTTCCACATTTTGGCTCTAATCAACCATGTAAGTCATTTTTCACCATATTAGAGTCACTTTGCACACTATAAGAGTCACTTTCCACCATATATACAACAATTAACATGGTAACATCATATACATCCAATTTCACATCCTTTTACCGCCTATTAATGCCACTTTCATACAAATTACTTTTGTACCACATTTTGGCTCTAATCAACCATGTAAGTCACTTTTCACCATATTAGAGTAATTTTACACCATATAAGAGTCACTTGCCACCATATATTTATACAATTAACATGTTAACATCATGTACATGCAATTAGACATCCTTTAACCACCTCTTGGTACCCCCTTTCTTACAAGTCAATTTTGGGCCACATTTTGGCACTAATCAATCATGTAAGTGACTTCTCACCATATTAGAGTCACTTTGCACCTTATAAGAGTCACTTGCCATTATATATTGGAACAATAAACATGTTAACATCATGTACATGTAATTAGAAATACTTTTACTACCTCTTAGTGCCACATTCATACAAGTAAATTTTGGTCCACATTTTCGTTCTAATTAACCATGTATGTCACTTTTCACCATGTTAGAGTCATTTTGCACCCTATATGAGTCACTTTCAACAATCTATATGTATAATTAACATGTTAACATCACATACATCCAATTTGACATTCTTTTACCACCTATTAGTTCCACTTTCATACAGGTCAATTTTGTTCCACATTTTGGTTCTAATCAACCATGTAAGTCACTTTTCACCATATTAAAGTCACTTTGCATTCTATAAGAGTCACTTTCCACCATATATACAAAAATTAACATGTTAACATCATATACATCCAATTTGACATCCTTTTACCACTTATTAATTTCACTTCCATACAAGTTAATTTTATCCCACATTTTGGCTCTAATCAACCATATAAGTCACTTTTCACCATATTAGAGTCACTTTGTACCCTATAAGAGTCACTTTTCCCATATATTGATACAATTAACATGTTAACATCATGTACATGCAATTAGATATCCTCTAACCACTTCTTGGTACCCCCTTTCCTACAAGTCAATTTTGGGCCACATTTTGGCACTAATCAATCATGTAAGTGACTTCTCACCATATTATAGTCAATTTGCACCTTATAAGAGTCACTTGCCATCATATATTGGTACAAATAACATGTTAACATCATGTACATGCAATTAGAAATCCTTTTACAACCTCTTAGTGCCACATTCATACAAGTCAATTTTGGTCCACATTTTAGTTCTAATTAACCATGTAAGTCACTTTTCACCATGTTAGAGTCATTTTGCACCCTATATGAGTCACTTTCCACAATCTATATGTATAATTAACATGTTAACATCATATACATCCAATTTGACATCCTTTTACCACCTATTAGTTCCACTTTCATACAGGTGAATTTTGTTCCACATTTTGGTTCTAATCAGCCATGTAAGTCATTATTCACCATATTAGAGTCACTTTGCACCCTATAAGAGCCACTTTCCACCATATATACAACAATTAACATGTTAACATCATATACATCCAATTTCACATCCCTTTACCGCCTATTAATACCACTTTCATACAAGTTAATTTTATACCACATTTTGGCTCTAATCAACCATGTATGTCACTTTTCACAATATTAGAGTCACTTTGAATATAAGAGTCACTTGCCACCATATATTGATACAATTAACATGTTAACATCATGTACAATTAGACATCCTTTAACCACCTCTTGGTACCCCATTTCCTACAAGTCAATTTTGGGCCACATTTTGGCACTAATCAATCATGTAAGTGATTTCTCACCATATTATAGTCAATTTGCACCTTATAAGACTCACTTGCCATCATATATTGGTACAATTAACATGTTAACATCATGTACATGCAATTAGAAATCCTTTTACAACCTCTTAGTGCCACATTCATACAAGTCAATTTTGGTCCAGATTTTAGTTCTAATTAACCATGTAAGTCACTTTTCACCATGTTAGAGTCATTTTGCACCCTATTTGAGTCACTTTCCACAATCTATATGTATAATTATCATGTTAACATCATATACATCCAATTTTACATCGTTTTACCACCTATTAGTTCCACTTTCATACAGGTGAATTTTGTTCCACATTTTGATTCTAATCAACCATGTAAGTCACTTTTCACCATATTAGAGTCATTTTGCACCCTATAAGAGCCACTTTCCACCATATATACAACAATTAACATGTTAACATCATACACATCCAATTTCACATCCTTTTACCGCCTATTAATGCCACTTTCATACAAGTTAATTTTGTACCACATTTTGGCTCTAATCAACCATGTAAGTCACTTTTCACCATATTAGAGTCACTTTGCACCATATAAGAGTCACTTGCCTCCATATATTGATACAATTAACATGTTAACATCATGTACATGCAATTAGACATCCTTTAACCACCTCTGGGTACCCCCTTTACTACAAGTCAATTTTGGGCCACATTTTGGCACTAATCAATCATGTGACTACTCACCATATTAGAGTCACTTTGCACCTTATAAGAGTCACTTGCCATTATATATTGGAACTGATGTGGATCTCTCCACAAATAAAGAAAGAAAAAGAAGAAAAGGGATAAGAGAAGAAGAGGATATTTCAAAAGAACACGATCAATCCAGAAACGTGAACTTTGAATCTCAAATTGCTTAGATCAATCCAGAAACTAAGTAATTCGAATCTAACCTTCAAAACAATCCAGTAATTGAAGTTTAGAGAAAAGAAAAACTACTCATAGTTAATCTCAAAACACAAGTTTTATATCATCCATTGTCTCCCTTAAAAGATTACATTAGAAGGGCATTTATGTTAGACAATAACCCAAACCCAATAGGATTCCGAGAGAAATTCAATATCAGCTTGAATTAGCCAATATCTGAATCCTTCTAGGAAACAAATTTAAAAACCAAATCTGAATAGAAAAAAGACAAAAACCAAATCCAAATAGGAAAATAAAATCCTAAGTGCTTAAAACAAGAAAAACCCTTTCAAGTGAAAGGTAAAAACTTGCAAGCAAAATTCAAATTAATAATTATATAATAATCAGCTACTTGTCCAACTTCATGCATCGCTCCTTTATTCCTTGTTGTCCAAGTAAGCTGCATAACCCATGTTTGCATCCTCTCCAATTGAATATCACAACGAGAACACATAGCCAAATCCCAATTAACATATTCATTCCTTGATCCTCATCATTCTCCTCTCCTTTGAAAAAAACTCGTCCTCGAGTTCTAAAGTATTTAAGAATAAGCACACAACGAGGAGATTTCTCGTAGAACTTGAAAGCCTTAAATTTCAATTCCATCAGCAATATATTTGGAAGTAAACTCGAAAGAATAAGATAGTTTGATGAGATAGGTGCATTCAACAAGTTCTCTACCCCCAAAAAATCAATGTGTTCCACGTGGATGATGTTGTTTTCCTTGTACACAACCTCTTTAGTTTGGAACGTATCCTCAAGTACCTTTTTCTCTTCAACCATGTCATGACACACAAGTTTAAGAGATGTATCTATTTGATTTTTTTCAACAACCAAGAATTTATCATCATGTGACTTTCTTTCTTCATACTTCTCTATTATAGCTTCTTTTGTAACTGGTTCATCCTTTTCATCAAAACTTGATGTAGTCGCCACACGTAATACCTGGTAATCAACAACAAGATCCGTAACATTCTCCACACCGACACGGTCTTCTTCTTTAGTTTCTTCTGAAAGAGTGAACTCGTGAAGGGAAGACTTCAATTTCTCGTCTTTTTGAAAAGATTCAAATTCCAATGCAAGATTGCATACATCATTAAACGAGATATATGAACTTGATTTAACCTTTCGATAAATAGGCAAATTCAATCCACGAATAAATCTTCCAATTTTAATTGTTTCCGTCTCCTCCAAGTCACAAATAAGGCGCAATCTATAAAATTCAGAAGTATACTCAGAAACACTCATAGTACCTTGAGAGAGAGATGTCATCTTCATTATACATTCGAATTTATAATGCAAAGTATTTTGCATGAAGTTTCTTCTTCAGAGATGTCCAAGTCATAATCTTTTCTTTTCCAGATCTAACTCTTTTTGTGTTTAGATTATCAAACCACAAGCCTGCTTTCTTTGTAAGTTTAAGCGCTGCAATCTTGAATATTCTCATCTCAGTCCAACCTGTATAAGCAGAAATCTTGTCGACTTGTGTAACCCATTCAACAAAATCATCTATGTTACCCAAACCTGTAAAGTAACCAAGATCTATACCAGGATCAAATACTTCATCACTATCTTTCACCTTAATTAAAATTTTATCCCATGCATCAAACCTCGATTCTGTTGAATTAACAAGCTTTTGAGTACGTTTATCAATCTCATCCAATTTTCCAAGTAATTTTCTGAGCAATTCATCCGTAGCCATAAGAAAAATCTGAAAAAAAACTTTGGTGAATAGTGCCGTGAACAGTGCCGATGAATAGTGCCGTGAACAGTAACCCCGTGAACAGTGCCGATGAACAGTAATTTTGTGAACAGTACTCGCGAATAGCAAATTTTTTTTTTTTTTTTGAAACCTAGATCTCCCAACAATTAAGAAATTGGAGAAAAAACCTTGGCTCTTGATACCAAATTGATGTGGATCTCTCCACAAATAAAGAAAGAAAAAGAAGAAAAGGGATAAAAGAAGAAGAGGATATTTCAAAAGAACACGATCAATCCAGAAACGTGAACTTTGAATCTCAAATTGCTTAGATCAATCCAGAAACTAAGTAATTCGAATCTAACCTTCAAAACAATCCAGTAATTGAAGTTTAGAGAAAAGAAAAACTACTCATAGTTAATCTCAAAACACAAGTTTTATATCATCCATTGTCTCCCTTAAAAGATTACATTAGAAGGGCATTTATAGGCTTAGACAATAACCCAAACCCAATAGGATTCCGAGAGAAATTCAATATCAGCTTGAATTAGCCAATATCTGAATCCTTCTAGGAAACAAATTTAAAAACCAAATTTGAATAGAAAAAAGACAAAAACCAAATCCAAATAGGAAAATAAAATCCTAAGTGCTTAAAACAAGAAAAACCCTTTCAAGTGAAAGGTAAAAACTTGCAAGCATAATTTAAATTAATAATTATATAATAATCAGCTACTTGTCCAACTTCATGCATCGCTCCTTTATTCCTTGTTGTCCAAGTAAGCTGCATAACCCATGTTTGCATCCTCTCCAATTGAATATCACAACGAGAACACATAGCCAAATCCCAATTAACATATTCATTCCTTGATCCTCATCAGGAACAATTAACATGTTAACATCATGTACATGCAATTAGAAATCCTTTTACAACCTCTTAGTGCCACATTCATACAAGTCAATTTTGGTCCACATTTTGGTTCTAATTAACCATGTATGTCACTTTTCGCCATGTTAAAGTCATTTTGCACCCTATATGAGTCAATTTCCACAAACTATATGTATAATTAACATGTTAACATCACATACATCCAATTTGATATTCTTTTACCACCTATTAGTTCCACTTTCATACAGGGCAATTTTGTTCCACATTTTGGTTCTAATCAACAATATAAGTCACTTTTCACCATGTTAGAGTCATTTTGCACCCTATATGAGTCACTTTCCACAATCTATATGTATAATTAACATGTTAACATCATATACATCCAATTTGACATCCTTTTACCACCTATTAGTTCCAATTTCATACAGGTGAATTTTGTTCCAAATTTTGGCTCTAATCAACCATGTAAGTCATTTTTCACCATATTAGAGTCACTTTGCACACTATAAGAGTCACTTTCCACCATATATAAAACAATTAACATGGTAACATCATATACATCCAATTTCACATCCTTTTACCGCCTATTAATGCCACTTTCATACAAATTACTTTTGTACCACATTTTGGTTCTAATCAACCATGTAAGTCACTTTTCACCATATTAAAGTCATTTTGCACCATATAAGAGTCACTTGCCACCATATATTTATACAATTAACATGTTAACATCATGTACATGCAATTAGACATCCTTTAACCACCTCTTGGTACCCCCTTTCCTACAAGTCAATTTTGGGCCACATTTTGGCACTAATCAATCATGTAAGTGATTTCTCACCATATTATAGTCAATTTGCACCTTATAAGAGTCACTTGCCATCATATATTGGTACAATTAACATGTTAACATCATGTACATTCAATTAGAAATCCTTTTACAACCTCTTAGTGCCACATTCATACAAGTCAATTTTGGTCCACATTTTAGTTCTAATTAACCATGTAAGTCACTTTTCACCATGTTAGAGTCATTTTGCACCCTATATGAGTCACTTTCCACAATCTATATGTATAATTAATATGTTAACATCATATACATCCAATTTGATCTTTTACCACCTATTAGTTCCACTTTCATACAGGTGAATTTTGTTCCACATTTTGGTTCTAATCAACCATGTAAGTCACTTTTCACCATATTAGAGTCATTTTGCATCCTATATGAGTCACTTTCCACAATCTATATGTATAATTAACATGTTAACATCATATACATCCAATTTGACATTCTTTTACCACCTATTAGTTCCACTTTCAAACAGGTGAATTTTGTTCCACATTTTAGTTATAATCAACCATATAAGTCACTTTTCATCATATTAAAAGTCACTTTGCACCCTGTAAGAGTCACTTTCCACCATATATACAACAATTAACATGTTAACATCATATATATCCAATTTCACATCCTTTTACCGCCTATTAATGCCACTTTCATACAAGTTAATTTTGTACCACATTTTGGCTCTAATTAACCATGTAAATCACTTTTCACCATATTAGAGTCACTTTGCACCATATAAGAGTCACTTGTCACCATATATTGATACAATTAACATGTTAACATCATGTACATGCAATTAGACGTCCTTTAACCACCTCTTGGTACCCCCTTTCCTACAAGTCAATTTTAGGCCACATTTTGGCACTAATCAATCATGTAAGTGACTTCTCACCATATTATAGTCAATTTGCACCTTATAAGAGTCACTTGCCATCATATATTGGTACAATTAACATGTTAACATCATGTACATGCAATTAGAAATCCTTTTACAACCTCCTAGTGCCACATTCATACAAGTCAATTTTGGTCCACATGTTAGTTCTAATTAACCATGTAAGTCACTTTTCACCATGTTAGAGTCATTTTGCACCCTATATGAGTCACTTTCCACAATCTATATGTATAATTAACATGTTAACATCATATACAACCAATTTGACATCCTTTTACCACCTTATCATACATGTGAATTTTGTTCCATATTTTGGTTCTAATCAACCATGTAAGTCACTTTTCACCATATTAGAGTCACTTTGCACCCTATAAGAGCCACTTTCCACCATATATACAACAATTAACATGTTAACATCATATACATCCAATTTCACATCCTTTTACCGCCTATTAATACCACTTTCATACAAGTTAATTTTTTACCACATTTTGGCTCTAATCAACCATGTATGTCACTTTCCACAATATGAGAGTCACTTTGAACCCTATAAGAGTCACTTGCCACCATATATTGATACAATTAACATGTTAACATCATGTACATGCAATTAGACATCCTTTAACCACTTCTTGGTACCCCCCTTTCCTACAAGTCAATTTTGGGCCACATTTTGGCACTAATCAATCATGTAAGTGATTTCTCACCATATTATAGTCAATTTGCACCTTATAAGAGTCACTTGCCATCATATATTGGTACAATTAACATGTTAACATCATGTACATGCAATTAGGAATCCTTTTACAACCTCTTAGTGCCACATTCATACAAGTCAATTTTGGTCCACATTTTAGTTCTAATTAACCATGTAAGTCACTTTTCACAATGTTACAGTGATTTTGCACCCTATATGAGTCACTTTCCACAATCTATATGTATAATTAATATGTTAACATCATATACATCCAATTTGATCTTTTACCACCTATTAGTTCCACTTTCATACAGGTGAATTTTGTTCCACATTTTAGTTATAATCAACCATGTAAGTCACTTTTCATCATATTAAAAGTCACTTTGCACCCTGTAAGAGTCACTTTCCACCATATATACAACAATTAACATGTTAACATCATATATATCCAATTTCACATCCTTTTACCGTCTATTAATGCCACTTTCATACAAGTTAATTTTGTACCACATTTTGGCTCTAATCAACCATGTAAATCACTTTTCACCATATCAGAGTCACTTTGCACCATATAAGAGTCACTTGTCACCATATATTGATACAATTAACATGTTAACATCATGTACATGCAATTAGACGTCCTTTAACCACCTCTTGGTACCCCCTTTCCTACAAGTCAATTTTGGGCCACATTTTGGCACTAATCAATCATGTAAGTGACTTCTCACCATATTATAGTCAATTTGCACCTTATAAGAGTCACTTGCCATCATATATTGGTACAATTAACATGTTAAGATCATGTACATGCAATTAGAAATCCTTTTACAACCTCCTAGTGCCACATTCATACAAGTCAATTTTGGTCCACATGTTAGTTCTAATTAACCATGTAAGTCACTTTTCACCATGTTAGAGTCATTTTGCACCCTATATGAGTCACTTTCCACAATCTATATGTATAATTAACATGTTAACATCATATACAACCAATTTGACATCCTTTTACCACCTATTAGTTCTACTTTCATACATGTGAATTTTGTTCCATATTTTGGTCCTAATCAACCATGTAAGTCACTTTTCACCATATTAGAGTCAATTTGCACCCTATAAGAGCCACTTTCCACCATATATACAACAATTAACATGTTAACATCATATACATCCAATTTCATATCCTTTTACCGCCTATTAATACCACTTTCATACAAGTTAATTTTTTACCACATTTTGGCTCTAATCAACCATGTATGTCACTTTTCACAATATGAGAGTCACTTTGAACCCTATAAGAGTCACTTGCCACCACCTATTAGTTCCAATTTCATACAGGTGAATTTTGTTCCACATTTTGGCTCTAATCAACCATGTAAGTCATTTTTCACCATATTAGAGTCACTTTGCACACTATAAGAGTCACTTTCCACCATATATACAACAATTAACATGGTAACATCATATACATCCAATTTCACATCCTTTTACCGCCTATTAATGCCACTTTCATACAAATTACTTTTGTACCACATTTTGGCTCTAATCAACCATGTAAGTCACTTTTCACCATATTAGAGTAATTTTACACCATATAAGAGTCACTTGCCACCATATATTTATACAATTAACATGTTAACATCATGTACATGCAATTAGACATCCTTTAACCACCTCTTGGTACCCCCTTTCTTACAAGTCAATTTTGGGCCACATTTTGGCACTAATCAATCATGTAAGTGACTTCTCACCATATTAGAGTCACTTTGCACCTTATAAGAGTCACTTGCCATTATATATTGGAACAATAAACATGTTAACATCATGTACATGTAATTAGAAATACTTTTACTACCTCTTAGTGCCACATTCATACAAGTAAATTTTGGTCCACATTTTCGTTCTAATTAACCATGTATGTCACTTTTCACCATGTTAGAGTCATTTTGCACCCTATATGAGTCACTTTCAACAATCTATATGTATAATTAACATGTTAACATCACATACATCCAATTTGACATTCTTTTACCACCTATTAGTTCCACTTTCATACAGGTCAATTTTGTTCCACATTTTGGTTCTAATCAACCATGTAAGTCACTTTTCACCATATTAAAGTCACTTTGCATTCTATAAGAGTCACTTTCCACCATATATACAAAAATTAACATGTTAACATCATATACATCCAATTTGACATCCTTTTACCACTTATTAATTTCACTTCCATACAAGTTAATTTTATCCCACATTTTGGCTCTAATCAACCATATAAGTCACTTTTCACCATATTAGAGTCACTTTGTACCCTATAAGGGTCACTTTTCCCATATATTGATACAATTAACATGTTAACATCATGTACATGCAATTAGATATCCTCTAACCACTTCTTGGTACCCCCTTTCCTACAAGTCAATTTTGGGCCACATTTTGGCACTAATCAATCATGTAAGTGACTTCTCACCATATTATAGTCAATTTGCACCTTATAAGAGTCACTTGCCATCATATATTGGTACAAATAACATGTTAACATCATGTACATGCAATTAGAAATCCTTTTACAACCTCTTAGTGCCACATTCATACAAGTCAATTTTGGTCCACATTTTAGTTCTAATTAACCATGTAAGTCACTTTTCACCATGTTAGAGTCATTTTGCACCCTATATGAGTCACTTTCCACAATCTATATGTATAATTAACATGTTAACATCATATACATCCAATTTGACATCCTTTTACCACCTATTAGTTCCACTTTCATACAGGTGAATTTTGTTCCACATTTTGGTTCTAATCAACCATGTAAGTCATTATTCACCATATTAGAGTCACTTTGCACCCTATAAGAGCCACTTTCCACCATATATACAACAATTAACATGTTAACATCATATACATCCAATTTCACATCCCTTTACCGCCTATTAATACCACTTTCATACAAGTTAATTTTATACCACATTTTGGCTCTAATCAACCATGTATGTCACTTTTCACAATATTAGAGTCACTTTGAATATAAGAGTCACTTGCCACCATATATTGATACAATTAACATGTTAACATCATGTACAATTAGACATCCTTTAACCACCTCTTGGTACCCCATTTCCTACAAGTCAATTTTGGGCCACATTTTGGCACTAATCAATCATGTAAGTGATTTCTCACCATATTATAGTCAATTTGCACCTTATAAGACTCACTTGCCATCATATATTGGTACAATTAACATGTTAACATCATGTACATGCAATTAGAAATCCTTTTACAACCTCTTAGTGCCACATTCATACAAGTCAATTTTGGTCCAGATTTTAGTTCTAATTAACCATGTAAGTCACTTTTCACCATGTTAGAGTCATTTTGCACCCTATTTGAGTCACTTTCCACAATCTATATGTATAATTATCATGTTAACATCATATACATCCAATTTTACATCGTTTTACCACCTATTAGTTCCACTTTCATACAGGTGAATTTTGTTCCACATTTTGATTCTAATCAACCATGTAAGTCACTTTTCACCATATTAGAGTCATTTTGCACCCTATAAGAGCCACTTTCCACCATATATACAACAATTAACATGTTAACATCATACACATCCAATTTCACATCCTTTTACCGCCTATTAATGCCACTTTCATACAAGTTAATTTTGTACCACATTTTGGCTCTAATCAACCATGTAAGTCACTTTTCACCATATTAGAGTCACTTTGCACCATATAAGAGTCACTTGCCTCCATATATTGATACAATTAACATGTTAACATCATGTACATGCAATTAGACATCCTTTAACCACCTCTGGGTACCCCCTTTACTACAAGTCAATTTTGGGCCACATTTTGGCACTAATCAATCATGTGACTACTCACCATATTAGAGTCACTTTGCACCTTATAAGAGTCACTTGCCATTATATATTGGAACTGATGTGGATCTCTCCACAAATAAAGAAAGAAAAAGAAGAAAAGGGATAAGAGAAGAAGAGGATATTTCAAAAGAACACGATCAATCCAGAAACGTGAACTTTGAATCTCAAATTGCTTAGATCAATCCAGAAACTAAGTAATTCGAATCTAACCTTCAAAACAATCCAGTAATTGAAGTTTAGAGAAAAGAAAAACTACTCATAGTTAATCTCAAAACACAAGTTTTATATCATCCATTGTCTCCCTTAAAAGATTACATTAGAAGGGCATTTATGTTAGACAATAACCCAAACCCAATAGGATTCCGAGAGAAATTCAATATCAGCTTGAATTAGCCAATATCTGAATCCTTCTAGGAAACAAATTTAAAAACCAAATCTGAATAGAAAAAAGACAAAAACCAAATCCAAATAGGAAAATAAAATCCTAAGTGCTTAAAACAAGAAAAACCCTTTCAAGTGAAAGGTAAAAACTTGCAAGCAAAATTCAAATTAATAATTATATAATAATCAGCTACTTGTCCAACTTCATGCATCGCTCCTTTATTCCTTGTTGTCCAAGTAAGCTGCATAACCCATGTTTGCATCCTCTCCAATTGAATATCACAACGAGAACACATAGCCAAATCCCAATTAACATATTCATTCCTTGATCCTCATCATTCTCCTCTCCTTTGAAAAAAACTCGTCCTCGAGTTCTAAAGTATTTAAGAATAAGCACACAACGAGGAGATTTCTCGTAGAACTTGAAAGCCTTAAATTTCAATTCCATCAGCAATATATTTGGAAGTAAACTCGAAAGAATAAGATAGTTTGATGAGATAGGTGCATTCAACAAGTTCTCTACCCCCAAAAAATCAATGTGTTCCACGTGGATGATGTTGTTTTCCTTGTACACAACCTCTTTAGTTTGGAACGTATCCTCAAGTACCTTTTTCTCTTCAACCATGTCATGACACACAAGTTTAAGAGATGTATCTATTTGATTTTTTTCAACAACCAAGAATTTATCATCATGTGACTTTCTTTCTTCATACTTCTCTATTATAGCTTCTTTTGTAACTGGTTCATCCTTTTCATCAAAACTTGATGTAGTCGCCACACGTAATACCTGGTAATCAACAACAAGATCCGTAACATTCTCCACACCGACACGGTCTTCTTCTTTAGTTTCTTCTGAAAGAGTGAACTCGTGAAGGGAAGACTTCAATTTCTCGTCTTTTTGAAAAGATTCAAATTCCAATGCAAGATTGCATACATCATTAAACGAGATATATGAACTTGATTTAACCTTTCGATAAATAGGCAAATTCAATCCACGAATAAATCTTCCAATTTTAATTGTTTCCGTCTCCTCCAAGTCACAAATAAGGCGCAATCTATAAAATTCAGAAGTATACTCAGAAACACTCATAGTACCTTGAGAGAGAGATGTCATCTTCATTATACATTCGAATTTATAATGCAAAGTATTTTGCATGAAGTTTCTTCTTCAGAGATGTCCAAGTCATAATCTTTTCTTTTCCAGATCTAACTCTTTTTGTGTTTAGATTATCAAACCACAAGCCTGCTTTCTTTGTAAGTTTAAGCGCTGCAATCTTGAATATTCTCATCTCAGTCCAACCTGTATAAGCAGAAATCTTGTCGACTTGTGTAACCCATTCAACAAAATCATCTATGTTACCCAAACCTGTAAAGTAACCAAGATCTATACCAGGATCAAATACTTCATCACTATCTTTCACCTTAATTAAAATTTTATCCCATGCATCAAACCTCGATTCTGTTGAATTAACAAGCTTTTGAGTACGTTTATCAATCTCATCCAATTTTCCAAGTAATTTTCTGAGCAATTCATCCGTAGCCATAAGAAAAATCTGAAAAAAAACTTTGGTGAATAGTGCCGTGAACAGTGCCGATGAATAGTGCCCGTGAACAGTAACCCCGTGAACAGTGCCGATGAACAGTAATTTTGTGAACAGTACTCGCGAATAGCAAATTTTTTTTTTTTTTTTGAAACCTAGATCTCCCAACAATTAAGAAATTGGAGAAAAAACCTTGGCTCTTGATACCAAATTGATGTGGATCTCTCCACAAATAAAGAAAGAAAAAGAAGAAAAGGGATAAGAGAAGAAGAGGATATTTCAAAAGAACACGATCAATCCAGAAACGTGAACTTTGAATCTCAAATTGCTTAGATCAATCCAGAAACTAAGTAATTCGAATCTAACCTTCAAAACAATCCAGTAATTGAAGTTTAGAGAAAAGAAAAACTACTCATAGTTAATCTCAAAACACAAGTTTTATATCATCCATTGTCTCCCTTAAAAGATTACATTAGAAGGGCATTTATAGGCTTAGACAATAACCCAAACCCAATAGGATTCCGAGAGAAATTCAATATCAGCTTGAATTAGCCAATATCTGAATCCTTCTAGGAAACAAATTTAAAAACCAAATTTGAATAGAAAAAAGACAAAAACCAAATCCAAATAGGAAAATAAAATCCTAAGTGCTTAAAACAAGAAAAACCCTTTCAAGTGAAAGGTAAAAACTTGCAAGCAAAATTTAAATTAATAATTATATAATAATCAGCTACTTGTCCAACTTCATGCATCGCTCCTTTATTCCTTGTTGTCCAAGTAAGCTGCATAACCCATGTTTGCATCCTCTCCAATTGAATATCACAACGAGAACACATAGCCAAATCCCAATTAACATATTCATTCCTTGATCCTCATCAGGAACAATTAACATGTTAACATCATGTACATGCAATTAGAAATCCTTTTACAACCTCTTAGTGCCACATTCATACAAGTCAATTTTGGTCCACATTTTGGTTCTAATTAACCATGTATGTCACTTTTCGCCATGTTAAAGTCATTTTGCACCCTATATGAGTCAATTTCCACAAACTATATGTATAATTAACATGTTAACATCACATACATCCAATTTGACATTCTTTTACCACCTATTAGTTCCACTTTCATACAGGGCAATTTTGTTCCACATTTTGGTTCTAATCAACAATATAAGTCACTTTTCACCATGTTAGAGTCATTTTGCACCCTATATGAGTCACTTTCCACAATCTATATGTATAATTAACATGTTAACATCATATACATCCAATTTGACATCCTTTTACCACCTATTAGTTCCAATTTCATACAGGTGAATTTTGTTCCAAATTTTGGCTCTAATCAACCATGTAAGTCATTTTTCACCATATTAGAGTCACTTTGCACACTATAAGAGTCACTTTCCACCATATATACAACAATTAACATGGTAACATCATATACATCCAATTTCACATCCTTTTACCGCCTATTAATGCCACTTTCATACAAATTACTTTTGTACCACATTTTGGTTCTAATCAACCATGTAAGTCACTTTTCACCATATTAAAGTCATTTTGCACCATATAAGAGTCACTTGCCACCATATATTTATACAATTAACATGTTAACATCATGTACATGCAATTAGACATCCTTTAACCACCTCTTGGTACCCCCTTTCTTACAAGTCAATTTTGGGCCACATTTTGGCACTAATCAATCATGTAAGTGACTTCTCACCATATTAGAGTCACTTTGCACCTTATAAGAGTCACTCGCCATCATATATTGGTACAATTAACATGTTAACATCATGTACATGCAATTAGAAATCCTTTTACAACTTCTTTGTGCCACATTCATAGAAGTCAATTTTGGTCCACATTTTAGTTCTAATTAACCATGTAAGTCACTTTTCACCATGTTAGAGTAATTTTGCACCCTATATGAGTCACTTTCCACAATCTATATGTATAATTAACATGTTAACATCATATACATCCAATTTGACAGCCTTTTACCACCTATTAGTTCCACTTTCATACAGGTGAATTTTTTTCGACATTTTGGTTCTAATCAACCATGTAAGTCACTTTTCACCATATTAGAGTCACTTTGCACCCTATAAGAGCCACTTTCCACCATATATACAACAATTAACATGTTAACATCATATACATCCAATTTCACATCCCTTTACCGCCTATTAATACCACTTTCATACAAGTTAATTTTATACCACATTTTGGCTCTAATCAACCATGTATGTCACTTTTCACAATATTAGAGTCACTTTGAATATAAGAGTCACTTGCCACCATATATTGATACAATTAACATGTTAACATCATGTACAATTAGACATCCTTTAACCACCTCTTGGTACCCCGTTTCCTACAAGTCAATTTTGGGCCACATTTTGGCACTAATCAATCATGTAAGTGATTTCTCACCATATTATAGTCAATTTGCACCTTATAAGAGTCACTTGCCATCATATATTGGTACAATTAACATGTTAACATCATGTACATGCAATTAGAAATCCTTTTACAACCTCTTAGTGCCACATTCATACAAGTCAATTTTTGTCCAGATTTTAGTTCTAATTAACCATGTAAGTCACTTTTCACCATGTTAGAGTCATTTTGCACCCTATTTGAGTCACTTTCCACAATCTATATGTATAATTATCATGTTAACATCATATACATCCAATTTTACATCGTTTTATCACCTATTAGTTCCACTTTCATACAGGTGAATTTGGTTCCAAATTTTGGCTCTAATCAACCATGTAAGTCATTTTTCACCATATTAGAGTCACTTTGCACACTATAAGAGTCACTTTCCACCATATATACAACAATTAACATGGTAACATCATATACATCCAATTTCACATCCTTTTACCGCCTATTAATGCCACTTTCATACAAATTACTTTTGTACCACATTTTGGTTCTAATCAACCATGTACGTCACTTTTCACCATATTAAAGTCATTTTGCACCATATAAGAGTCACTTGCCACCATATATTTATACAATTAACATGTTAACATCATGTACATGCAATTAGACATCCTTTAACGGTTGGTACCCCCTTTCTTACAAGTCAATTTTGGGCCACATTTTGGCACTAATCAATCATGTAAGTGACTTCTCACCATATTAGAGTCACTTTGCACCTTATAAGAGTCACTTGCCATCATATATTGGAACAATTAACATGTTAACATCATGTACATGCAATTAGAAATCCTTTTACTACCTCTTAGTGCCACATTCATACAAGTCAATTTTGGTCCACATTTTCGTTCTAATTAACCATGTATGTTACTTTTCACCATGTTAGAGTCATTTTGCACCCTATATGAGTCACTTTCAACAATCTATATGTATAATTAACATGTTAACATCACATATATCCAATTTGACATTCTTTTACCACCTATTAGTTCCACTTTTATACAGGTCAATTTTGTTCCACATTTTGGTTCCAATCAATCATGTAAGTCACTTTTCACCATATTAGAGTCACTTTGCATTCTATAAGAGTCACTTTCCACCATATATACAGAAATTAACATGTTAACATCATATACATCCAATTTGACATCCTTTTACCACTTATTAATGTCACTTTAATACAAGTTAATTTTATTCCATATTTTGGCTCTAATCAACCATATAAGTCACTTTTCACCATATTAGAGTCACTTTGTACCCTATAAGAGTCACTTTCCCCATATATTGATACAATTAACATGTTAACATCATGTACATGCAATTAGACATCCTCTAACTGTGACGCCCTCCAAACCCCGGGGTCTAGATTTGGGGGTCACTTGCCACTAAATTATAATAAAATAATCACAGCGGAATAATATAATAAATACGACCCCTTTACCTGCACTGGATCGATCACAGGTTATAGTATGGAACAGGCACTACTACAAATCAAGTGTTATTTCAAACCATAAGTCTAATTAGTTTTACAGATTATTCAAATTTTATTACAAACCTCTAGACTATCCAAGCGTCCCAAAACAGTCTACCTGGAATACACACCACTATTTACAAGCACTCGACTTCTGACCAAACCTGGATCTCAAGCTTGCTCTGGCTTAGCTGAAAGATTAGATTGATAAACAAGTATGAGCGAAAGAAATGCTCAGCAAGCAATATAAAATGTACTTGAAATGATAAACCACATTCCAATAATAACTGAACAAAAGAATAAAAACAGTAATATTTGATCATTAATAAAAGCTTCACAAACTATCAACAATAAACGATAACTTTTAGATTGGAATCTAACTCCGACGGACGTACTATCACATGCTGATCAGCCCGTGTGATAGCACAAGGTCATGATTCATAGAAACATGTCCCCAAAACACGAGTACTCAATTAAAAAGGCAATATACCTGCCTGTGGCAAAAATGGTGTCATAATATTTCATATAACACGTAGAAATAGCCCTCCGCTGGACCGTCCGTCCCGGTCACTTACGCATTCATCCAATCCATAAAACATTTTGATCAAAGGAGCCGAATCAAAGGACATCCTTAACCATATAACTCCCCATTTCTCATGGTCCAGAGTTATCTCAACAATCGATGGCGAAATAACTAGAATAATTAGTTATTCGCTAATCTCAATTCAATGTTCCACTGTATAGAGTGATTTATAGCGAAATATATAAAACGTTTAACTATTTTGAACTTAGAATAGTATGGAAATCGAAAGAATAAAGTTCGGAGTCAATATCAATTGAATGATAAATGAAGATAGAGGTACTTGCATAATATAATTCAAAATAAACGTCACTTGAACAATAAGTGAAGTTAGGGGTACTTGCCTGGTATGCTCAATAACCTCTTACTTTAGCTCTGCTTCTAACTGATGGCTACTATCTTCGTCTAATACTTGATTGCACTCCTTGCTACTTGATTCTATAAACAAAAGGACTATCTTAATTGACAGAACTAAACTCAATCGACGTAACTATACGTCTTGACATCTACCCGATCGTTTATAACTAGCATGGCATTTTAAAACTGTAACAGATAGCATGTATATCACGTATCACGTAATCATGGTATTCGTATAGCACGTACTCACATATTT
This sequence comes from Apium graveolens, assembly GCF_009905375.1. NCBI lineage: Eukaryota > Viridiplantae > Streptophyta > Magnoliopsida > Apiales > Apiaceae > Apium > Apium graveolens. The sequence continues at coordinate 137,877 of NW_027418943.1, forward strand.
CATATAATACATAAGTCAGATCATTAAGAGATACGTCTCAGTGCGTTCAGAATGAAAATCAATTCAATTTTAACATTTATCGATCAAATACCAACTCAAACTGATACACAAATCAAATGACATTGCAATACAAATTAGGTCTCAAAAGTATTTTTATTAGAAGTGCAATATTTTTCTGAATCTGTACGCGTTCGTTTCGTATTAAACGGACGAACGGTTTAATTGTTATGAATAAAATAAGAAATAAATAGATTTAAATCAATTAATAATAATATTAATTGATTTTTAAATACCAAAATATAATTGTTAAAACCTAAAAATAATTAATTTTTTTTTTTTTAGGAATTATTTGAATTAATTATAAATAATTTTCATTTATTTAACTATTTATAAATAAAATTAATTGATTAATTGATTTTTAATCAATTAATTAAATTCATAAATAATTAACTAAAATAAATTATAAATAATTAAATCAAATTAGATTTTTGAAAATAATAAAAGAAAACCATTTTAGGAATTTAAATTAATTCAGAAAATAATTTTTTTGGTATTTAAAATAATTATTAAATGATTTTTGAAAACAAATTAAATGATTTTCAACATAGGAAAATGAATTTTTGAGATAAAAGTAAAAAGAAAATAACAGAAACAGGTTTTAAGGTTCAGTTTTGGGGAATAAAAGATCAAAGGCGGGTCAGCTTTCGGGTTTGGAAATGGGTCAGCCGGATTAATCCGGGTTCCCAAGAACAATCGCCGGATTTCTGGGAAACCCAGAAACCGGTGACTATTCCGGTGACCTCGGAATTATCCGGGGAGTTCCGTTCAGTCATATATTCCTACGGTTTTGTTCCGGTTTCGATGCCAAAACAGTCCATAACAACACAGCAGCACAATCACATTTTAAACAACCTTAAATCATCACCACAATCCAAAAACCAGTCAACTTCCGATCAAAGTCCGACGAACTTAACCCAACTCCGACGAAAACTCGGATTTTCAGAAAACAGAACCAAATTCAACGTAGTACATATGAAAATGAAGCTTACGCTACGAATAATCTATTCCCTATAACCATATCTCCTATCAATCACTGATAAGAACATAAAATTGATTTGAAAAACAGGGCAATTTCCGATTTTTACAAAAACACAACCAAATCTCTTCAAATCACCTATCAAACTGATGCCCGAGACGAATACAATTCAATACAAACATCTAAACTCACAAACAAACAATCAAAAACTAAGTAATTGAAGAACAAAATTGAACTTTATAAAATTAACTCGACTTAGTAGGTTTTACAGTCGAATGATACCAACGAAAACATGATTCGATTCTAGGGGCTATCAGGATACTTAATTGGGCAACAAAATCATCTCAAAATCAAAGAACATGAAAGTTCCAAATTTTAAGACTTTGAAGAACAATCGATTATGCGAAATACTCGACCTTAATCGATGAACTCGATATCAAAATGATCGCCTCGATCAGGGCTTTAATTTGATATGTTGATTGCTACAAACGAACTGATAAATCTCCTTCTTTGAATTGATTTTTGGAAACTGAGTTCTCAAATTCTTCTAATCAGATAAATGAAATAGAAGAAACCGACCTTATCTGCTTATTCATTATTTATATTTATATATATCTAAATATATAGATAAGCATGAAGGATACTTATACACGTGTAATTAATCCCAATAAATCACAAATCGGTACTCTTTTATCTCGCACTTAAAAAAATAACAAGCATGGATCTAATAATTTATTATTAAATATTATTTGTAAATAACAACAACATTTATACCAAAATTCCCTGAAAATTATGAATAATCCAAAAATACGAAAACACGAACTATTTGAGGAATCTTTAATTTTATAAAATATGAATACACATTTTGTGGGTTTTAACATCCCGGTGGGGTCCCGGTCCATTGATTTTTTTTAAAAAAACAGTAACGATCCCTAAATTACCAGAAAATCCCAAAAACACGTAAAATACAATCAAACACGTATAAAATTAAATAAAACAGGTATCCTAATAAAGATGCTGATAATTACGCGTCCCGATTGCAGATAAGTTCTTATAATTGCAATTTAAACATATTTTAATCAACCGAAAAATTTTCTGGCCCGTACAGAAACATACATAACAGTTATAACATCTCATATCATAGCAACAATTACTTTAAATTTATAAAACACACAATATTTATTTATTTAACATATAATATTCACATAATTTTCCGGATATTACACTAACCACCTCTTGGTACCCCCTTTCCTACAAGTCAATTTTGGGCCACATTTTGGCACTAATCAATCATGTAAGTGACTTCTCACCATATTATAGTCAATTTGCACCTTATAAGAGTCACTTGCCATTATATATTGGTACAATTAACATGTTAACATCATGTACATGCAATTAGAAATCATTTTACAACCTCTTAGTGCCACATTCATACAAGTCAATTTTGGTCCAGATTTTAGTTCTAATTAACCATGTAAGTCACTTTTCACCATGTTAGAGTCATTTTGCACCCTATATGAGTCACTTTCCACAATCTATATGTATAATTAACATGTTAACATCATATACATCCAATTTGACATCCTTTTACCACTTATTAGTTCCACTTTCATACAGGTGAATTTTTTTCGACATTTTGGTTCTAATCAACCATGTAAGTCACTTTTCACCATATTAGAGTCACTTTGCACCCTATAAGAGCCACTTTCCACCATATATACAACAATTAACATGTTAACATCATATACATCCAATTTCACATCCCTTTACCGCCTATTAATACCACTTTCATACAAGTTAATTTTATACCACATTTTGGCTCTAATCAACCATGTATGTCACTTTTCACAATATTAGAGTCACTTTGAATATAAGAGTCACTTGCCACCATATATTGATACAATTAACATGTTAACATCATGTACAATTAGACATCCTTTAACCACCTCTTGGTACCCCATTTCCTACAAGTCAATTTTGGGCCACATTTTGGCACTAATCAATCATGTAAGTGATTTCTCACCATATTATAGTCAATTTGCACCTTATAAGAGTCACTTGCCATCATATATTGGTACAATTAACATGTTAACATCATGTACATGCAATTAGAAATCCTTTTACAACCTCTTAGTGACACATTCATACAAGTCAATTTTTGTCCAGATTTTAGTTCTAATTAACCATGTAAGTCACTTTTCACCATGTTAGAGTCATTTTGCACCCTATTTGAGTCACTTTCCACAATCTATATGTATAATTATCATGTTAACATCATATACATCCAATTTTACATCGTTTTATCACCTATTAGTTCCACTTTCATACAGGTGAATTTTGTTCCACATTTTGGTTCTAATCAACCATGTAAGTCACTTTTCACCATATTAGAGTCATTTTGCACCCTATAAGAGCCACTTTCCACCATATATACAACAATTAACATGTTAACATCATACACATCCAATTTCACATCCTTTTACCGCCTATTAATGCCACTTTCATACAAGTTAATTTTGTACCACATTTTGGCTCTAATCAACCATGTAAGTCACTTTTCACCATATTAGAGTCACTTTGCACCATATAAGAGTCACTTGCCTCCATATATTGATACAATTAACATGTTAACATCATGTACATGCAATTAGACATCCTTTAACCACCTCTGGGTACCCCCTTTACTACAAGTCAATTTTGGGCCACATTTTGGCACTAATCAATCATGTGACTACTCACCATATTAGAGTCACTTTGCACCTTATAAGAGTCACTTGCCATTATATATTGGAACAATTAACATGTTAATATCATGTACATGCAATTAGAAATCCTTTTACAACCTCTTAGTGCCACATTCATACAAGTCAATTTTGGTCCACATTTTGGTTCTAATTAACCATGTATGTCACTTTTCACCATGTTAAAGTCATTTTGCACCCTATATGAGTCAATTTCCACAATCTATATGTATAATTAACATGTTAACATCACATACATCCAATTTGACATTTTTTTACCACCTATTAGTTCCACTTTCATACAGGGCAATTTTGTTCCCCATTTTGGTTCTAATCAACAATGTAAGTCACTTTTCACCATGTTAGAGTCATTTTGCACCCTATATGAATCACTTTCCACAATCTATATGTATAATTAACATGTTAACATCATATACATCCAATTTGACATCCTTTTACCACCTATTAGTTCCAATTTCATACAGGTGAATTTTGTTCCAAATTTTGGCTCTAATCAACCATGTAAGTCATTTTTCACCATATTAGAGTCACTTTGCACACTATAAGAGTCACTTTCCACCATATATACAACAATTAACATGGTAACATCATATACATCCAATTTCACATCCTTTTACCGCCTATTAATGCCACTTTCATACAAATTACTTTTGTACCACATTTTGGTTCTAATCAACCATGTAAGTCACTTTTCACCATATTAAAGTCATTTTGCACCATATAAGAGTCACTTGCCACCATATATTTATACAATTAACATGTTAACATCATGTACATGCAATTAGACATCCTTTAACCACCTCTTGGTACCCCCTTTCTTACAAGTCAATTTTGGGCCACATTTTGGCACTAATCAATCATGTAAGTGACTTCTCACCATATTAGAGTCACTTTGCACCTTATAAGAGTCACTTGCCATCATATATTGGAACAATTAACATGTTAACATCATGTACATGCAATTAGAAATCCTTTTACAACCTCTTAGTGCCACATTCATACAAGTCAATTTTGGTCCACATTTTGGTTCTAATTAACCATGTATGTCACTTTTCGCCATGTTAAAGTCATTTTGCACCCTATATGAGTCAATTTCCACAAACTATATGTATAATTAACATGTTAACATCACATACATCCAATTTGACATTCTTTTACCACCTATTAGTTCCACTTTCATACAGGGCAATTTTGTTCCACATTTTGGTTCTAATCAACAATATAAGTCACTTTTCACCATGTTAGAGTCATTTTGCACCCTATATGAGTCACTTTCCACAATCTATATGTATAATTAACATGTTAACATCATATACATCCAATTTGACATCCTTTTACCACCTATTAGTTCCAATTTCATACAGGTGAATTTTGTTCCAAATTTTGGCTCTAATCAACCATGTAAGTCATTTTTCACCATATTAGAGTCACTTTGCACACTATAAGAGTCACTTTCCACCATATATACAACAATTAACATGGTAACATCATATACATCCAATTTCACATCCTTTTACCGCCTATTAATGCCACTTTCATACAAATTACTTTTGTACCACATTTTGGTTCTAATCAACCATGTAAGTCACTTTTCACCATATTAAAGTCATTTTGCACCATATAAGAGTCACTTGCCACCATATATTTATACAATTAACATGTTAACATCATGTACAAGCAATTAGACATCCTTTAACCACCTCTTGGTACCCCCTTTCTTACAAGTCAATTTTGGGCCACATTTTGGCACTAATTAATCATGTAAGTGACTTCTCACCATATTAGAGTCACTTTGCACCTTATAAGAGTCACTCGCCATCATATATTGGTACAATTAACATGTTAACATCATGTACATGCAATTAGAAATCCTTTTACAACTTCTTTGTGCCACATTCATACAAGTCAATTTTGGTCCACATTTTAGTTCTAATTAACCATGTAAGTCACTTTTCACCATGTTAGAGTAATTTTGCACCCTATATGAGTCACTTTCCACAATCTATATGTATAATTAACATGTTAACATCATATACATCCAATTTGACAGCCTTTTACCACCTATTAGTTCCACTTTCATACAGGTGAATTTTTTTCGACATTTTGGTTCTAATCAACCATGTAAGTCACTTTTCACCATATTAGAGTCACTTTGCACCCTATAAGAGCCACTTTCCACCATATATACAACAATTAACATGTTAACATCATATACATCCAATTTCACATCCCTTTACCTACTATTAATACCACTTTCATACAAGTTAATTTTATACCACATTTTGGCTCTAATCAACCATGTATGTCACTTTTCACAATATTAGAGTCACTTTGAATATAAGAGTCACTTGCCACCATATATTGATACAATTACAATGTTAACATCATGTACAATTAGACATCCTTTAACCACCTCTTGGTACCCCGTTTCCTACAAGTCAATTTTGGGCCACATTTTGGCACTAATCAATCATGTAAGTGATTTCTCACCATATTATAGTCAATTTGCACCTTATAAGAGTCACTTGCCATCATATATTGGTACAATTAACATGTTAACATCATGTACATGCAATTAGAAATCCTTTTACAACCTCTTAGTGACACATTCATACAAGTCAATTTTGGTCCAGATTTTAGTTCTAATTAACCATGTAAGTCACTTTTCACCATGTTAGAGTCATTTTGCACCCTATTTGAGTCACTTTCCACAATCTATATGTATAATTAACATGTTAACATCATATACATCCAATTTTACATCGTTTATCACCTATTAGTTCCACTTTCATACAGGTGAATTTTGTTCCACATTTTGGTTCTAATCAACCATGTAAGTCACTTTTCACCATATTAGAGTCATTTTGCACCCTATAAGAGCCACTTTCCACCATATATACAACAATTAACATGTTAACATCATATACATCCAATTTCACATCCTTTTACCGCCTATTAATGCCACTTTCATACAAGTTAATTTTGTACCACATTTTGGCTCTAATCAACCATGTAAGTCACTTTTCACCATATTAGAGTCACTTTGCACCATATAAGAGTCACTTGCCTCCATATATTGATACAATTAACATGTTAACATCATGTACATGCAATTAGACATCCTTTAACCACCTCTGGGTACCCCCTTTACTACAAGTCAATTTTGGGCCACATTTTGGCACTAATCAATCATGTGACTACTCACCATATTAGAGTCACTTTGCACCTTATAAGAGTCACTTGCCATTATATATTGGAATAATTAACATGTTAACTATCATGTACATGCAATTAGAAATCCTTTTACAACCTCTTAGTGCCACATTCATACAAGTCAATTTTGGTCCACATTTTGGTTCTAATTAACCATGTATGTCACTTTTCACCATGTTAGAGTCATTTTGCACCCTATATGAGTCAATTTCCACAATCTATATGTATAATTAACATGTTAACATCACATACATCCAATTTGACATTTTTTTACCACCTATTAGTTCCACTTTCATACAGGGCAATTTTGTTCCACATTTTGGTTCTAATCAACAATGTAAGTCACTTTTCACCATGTTAGAGTCATTTTGCACCCTATATGAATCACTTTCCACAATCTATATGTATAATTAACATGTTAACATCATATACATCCAATTTGACATCCTTTTACCAACTATTAGTTCCAATTTCATACAGGTGAATTTTGTTCCAAATTTTGGCTCTAATCAACCATGTAAGTCATTTTTCACCATATTAGAGTCACTTTGCACACTATAAGAGTCACTTTCCACCATATATACAACAATTAACATGGTAACATCATATACATCCAATTTCACATCCTTTTACCGCCTATTAATGCCACTTTCATACAAATTACTTTTGTACCACATTTTGGTTCTAATCAACCATGTAAGTCACTTTTCACCATATTAAAGTCATTTTGCACCATATAAGAGTCACTTGCCACCATATATTTATACAATTAACATGTTAACATCATGTACATGCAATTAGACATCCTTTAACCACCTCTTGGTACCCCCTTTCTTACAAGTCAATTTTGGGCCACATTTTGGCACTAATCAATCATGTAAGTGACTTCTCACCATATTAGAGTCACTTTGCACCTTATAAGAGTCACTTGCCATCATATATTGGAACAATTAACATGTTAACATCATGTACATGCAATTAGAAATCCTTTTACTACCTCTTAGTGCCACATTCATACAAGTCAATTTTGGTCCACATTTTCGTTCTAATTAACCATGTATGTTACTTTTCACCATGTTAGAGTCATTTTGCACCCTATATGAGTCACTTTCAACAATCTATATGTATAATTAACATGTTAACATCACATATATCCAATTTGACATTCTTTTACCACCTATTAGTTCCACTTTTATACAGGTCAATTTTGTTCCACATTTTGGTTCCAATCAATCATGTAAGTCACTTTTCACCATATTAGAGTCACTTTGCATTCTATAAGAGTCACTTTCCACCATATATACAGAAATTAACATGTTAACATCATATACATCCAATTTGACATCCTTTTACCACTTATTAATGTCACTTTCATACAAGTTAATTTTATTCCACATTTTGGCTCTAATCAACCATATAAGTCACTTTTCACCATATTAGAGTCACTTTGTACCCTATAAGAGTCACTTTCCCCATATATTGATACAATTAACATGTTAACATCATGTACATGCAATTAGACATCCTCTAACCACCTCTTGGTACCCCCTTTCCTACAAGTCAATTTTGGGCCACATTTTGGCACTAATCAATCATGTAAGTGACTTCTCACCATATTATAGTCAATTTGCACCTTATAAGAGTCACTTGCCATTATATATTGGTACAATTAACATGTTAACATCATGTACATGCAATTAGAAATCATTTTACAACCTCTTAGTGCCACATTCATACAAGTCAATTTTGGTCCACATTTTAGTTCTAATTAACCATGTAAGTCACTTTTCACCATGTTAGAGTCATTTTGCACCCTATATGAGTCACTTTCCACAATCTATATGTATAATTAACATGTTAACATCATATACATCCAATTTGACATCCTTTTACCACCTATTAGTTCCACTTTCATACAGGTGAATTTTGTTCCACATTTTGGTTCTAATCAACCATGTAAGTCACTATTCACCATATTAGAGTCACTTTGCACCCTATAAGAGCCACTTTCCACCATATATACAACAATTAACATGTTAACATCATATACATCCAATTTGACATCCCTTTTACCACCTATTAATGTCACTTTCATACAAGTTAATTTTATCCACATTTTGGCTCTAATCAACCATATAAGTCACTTTTCACCATATTAGAGTCACTTTGTACCCTATAAGAGTCACTTTCCCCATATATTGATACAATTAACATGTTAACATCATGTACATGCAATTAGACATCCTTTAACCACCTCTTGGTACCCCCTTTCCTACAAGTAAATTTTGGGCCACATTTTGGCACTAATCAATCATGTAAGTGATTTCTCACCATTTTATAGTCAATTTGCACCTTATAAGAGTCACTTGCCATCATATATTGGTACAATTAACATGTTAACATCATGTACATGCAATTAGAAATCCTTTTACAACCTCTTAGTGCCACATTCATACAAGTCAATTTTTGTCCAGATTTTAGTTCTAATTAACCATGTAAGTCACTTTTCACCATGTTAGAGTCATTTTGCACCCTATTTGAGTCACTTTCCACAATCTATATGTATAATTATCATGTTAACATCATATACATACAATTTTACATCGTTTTATCACCTATTAGTTCCACTTTCATACAGGTGAATTTTGTTCCACATTTTGGTTCTAATCAACCATGTAAGTCACTTTTCACCATATTAGAGTCATTTTGCACCCTATAAGAGCCACTTTCCACCATATATACAACAATTAACATGTTAACATCATACACATCCAATTTCACATCCTTTTACCGCCTATTAATGCCACTTTCATACAAGTTAATTTTGTACCACATTTTGGCTCTAATCAACCATGTAAGTCACTTTTCACCATATTAGAGTCACTTTGCACCATATAAGAGTCACTTGCCTCCATATATTGATACAATTAACATGTTAACATCATGTACATGCAATTAGACATCCTTTAACCACCTCTAGGTACCCCCTTTACTACAAGTCAATTTTGGGCCACATTTTGGCACTAATCAATCATGTGACTACTCACCATATTAGAGTCACTTTGCACCTTATAAGAGTCACTTGCCATTATATATTGGAACAATTAACATGTTAATATCATGTACATGCAATTAGAAATCCTTTTACAACCTCTTAGTGCCACATTCATACAAGTCAATTTTGGTCCACATTTTGGTTCTAATTAACCATGTATGTCACTTTTCACCATGTTAAAGTCATTTTGCACCCTATATGAGTCAATTTCCACAATCTATATGTATAATTAACATGTTAACATCACATACATCCAATTTGACATTTTTTTACCACCTATTAGTTCCACTTTCATACAGGGCAATTTTGTTCCACATTTTGGTTCTAATCAACAATGTAAGTCACTTTTCACCATGTTAGAGTCATTTTGCACCCTATATGAATCACTTTCCACAATCTATATGTATAATTAACATGTTAACATCATATACATCCAATTTGACATCCTTTTACCACCTATTAGTTCCAATTTCATACAGGTGAATTTTGTTCCAAATTTTGGCTCTAATCAACCATGTAAGTCATTTTTCACCATATTAGAGTCACTTTGCACACTATAAGAGTCACTTTCCACCATATATACAACAATTAACATGGTAACATCATATACATCCAATTTCACATCCTTTTACCGCCTATTAATGCCACTTTCATACAAATTACTTTTGTACCACATTTTGGCTTCTAATCAACCATGTAAGTCACTTTTCACCATATTAAAGTCATTTTGCACCATATAAGAGTCACTTGCCACCATATATTTATACAATTAACATGTTAACATCATGTACATGCAATTAGACATCCTTTAACCACCTCTTGGTACCCCCTTTCTTACAAGTCAATTTTGGGCCACATTTTGGCACTAATCAATCATGTAAGTGACTTCTCACCATATTAGAGTCACTTTGCACCTTATAAGAGTCACTTGCCATCATATATTGGAACAATTAACATGTTAACATCATGTACATGCAATTAGAAATCCTTTTACTACCTCTTAGTGCCACATTCATACAAGTCAATTTTGGTCCACATTTTCGTTCTAATTAACCATGTATGTCACTTTTCACCATGTTAGAGTCATTTTGCACCCTATATGAGTCACTTTCAACAATCTATATGTATAATTAACATGTTAACATCACATACATCCAATTTGACATTCTTTTACCACCTATTAGTTCCACTTTCATACAGGTCAATTTTGTTCCACATTTTGGTTCCAATCAATCATGTAAGTCACTTTTCACCATATTAGAGTCACTTTGCATTCTATAAGAGTCACTTTCCACCATATATACAGAAATTAACATGTTAACATCATATACATCCAATTTGACATCCTTTTACCACTTATTAATGTCACTTTCATACAAGTTAATTTTATTCCACATTTTGGCTCTAATCAACCATATAAGTCACTTTTCACCATATTAGAGTCACTTTGTACCCTATAAGAGTCACTTTCCCCATATATTGATACAATTAACATGTTAACATCATGTACATGCAATTAGACATCCTCTAACCACCTCTTGGTACCCCCTTTCCTACAAGTCAATTTTGGGCCACATTTTGGCACTAATCAATCATGTAAGTGACTTCTCACCATATTATAGTCAATTTGCACCTTATAAGAGTCACTTGCCATTATATATTGGTACAATTAACATGTTAACATCATGTACATGCAATTAGAAATCCTTTTACAACCTCTTAGTGCCACATTCATACAAGTCAATTTTGGTCCACATTTTAGTTCTAATTAACCATGTAAGTCACTTTTCACCATGTTAGAGTCATTTTGCACCCTATATGAGTCACTTTCCACAATCTATATGTATAATTAACATGTTAACATCATATACATCCAATTTGACATCCTTTTACCACCTATTAGTTCCACTTTCATACAGGTGAATTTTGTTCCACATTTTGGTTCTAATCAACCATGTAAGTCACTATTCACCATATTAGAGTCACTTTGCACCCTATAAGAGCCACTTTCCATCATATATACAACAATTAACATGTTAACATCATATACATCCAATTTGACATCCTTTTACCACCTATTAATGTCACTTTCATACAAGTTAATTGTGTTCCACATTTTGGCTCTAATCAACCATATAAGTCACTTTTCACCATATTAGAGTCAATTTGTACCCTATAAGAGTCACTTTCCCCATATATTGATACAATTAACATGTTAACATCATGTACATGCAATTAGACATCCTTTAACCACCTCTTGGTACCCCCTTTCCTACAAGTCAATTTTGGGCCACATTTTGGCACGAATCAATCATGTAAGTGACTTCTCACCATATTATAGTCAATTTGCACCTTATAAGAGTCACTTGCCATTATATATTGGAACAATTAACATGTTAACATCATGTACATGCAATTAGAATTCCTTTTACAACGTCTTAGTGCCACATTCATACAAGTCAATTTTGGTCCACATTTTGGTTCTAATTAACCATGTATGTCACTTTTCACCATGTTAGAGTCATTTTGCACCCTATATGAGTCACTTTCCACAATCTATATGTATAATTAACATGTTAACATCACATACATCCAATTTGACATTCTTTTACCACCTATTAGTTCCACTTTCATACAGGGCAATTTTGTTCCACATTTTGGTTCTAATCAACAATGTAAGTCACTTTTCACCATGTTAGAGTCATTTTGCACCCTATATGAGTCACTTTCCACAATCTATATGTATAATTAACATGTTAACATCATATACATTCAATTTGACATCCTTTTACCACCTATTAGTTCCAATTTCAGACAGGTGAATTTTGTTCCACATTTTGGCTCTAATCAACCATGTAAGTCATTTTTCACCATATTAGAGTCACTTTGCACACTATAAGAGTCACTTTCCACCATATATACAACAATTAACATGGTAACATCATATACATCCAATTTCACATCCTTTTACCGCCTATTAATGCCACTTTCATACAAATTACTTTTGTACCACATTTTGGCTCTAATCAACCATGTAAGTCACATTTCACCATATTAGAGTCATTTTGCACCATATAAGAGTCACTTGCCACCATATATTTATACAATTAACATGTTAACATCATGTACATGCAATTAGACATCCTTTAACCACCTCTTGGTACCCCCTTTCTTACAAGTCAATTTTGGGCCACATTTTGGCACTAATCAATCATGTAAGTGACTTCTCACCATATTAGAGTCACTTTGCACCTTATAAGAGTCACTTGCCATCATATATTGGAACAATTAACATGTTAACATCATGTACATGCAATTAGAAATCCTTTTACTACCTCTTAGTGCCACATTCATACAAGTCAATATTGGTCCACATTTTCGTTCTAATTAACCATGTATGTCACTTTTCACCATGTTAGAGTCATTTTGCACCCTATATGAGTCACTTTCAACAATCTATATGTATAATTAACATGTTAACATCACATACATCCAATTTGACACTCTTTTACCACCTATTAGTTCCACTTTCATACAGGTCAATTTTGTTCCACATTTTGGTTCCAATCAATCATGTAAGTCACTTTTCACCATATTAGAGTCACTTTGCATTCTTATAAGTCACTTTCCACCATATATACAAAAATTAACATGTTAACATCATATACATCCAATATGACATCCTTTTACCACTTATTAATGTCACTTTCATACAAGTTAATTTTATTCCACATTTTGGCTCTAATCAACCATATAAGTCACTTTTCACCATATTAGAGTTACTTTGTACACCATAAGAGTCACTTTCCCCATATATTGATACAATTAACATGTTAACATCATGTACATGCAATTAGACATCCTCTAACCACCTCTTGGTACCCCCTTTCCTACAAGTCAATTTTGGGCCACATTTTGGCACTAATCAATCATGTAAGTGACTTCTCACCATATTATAGTCAATTTGCACCTTATAAGAGTCACTTGCCATCTATATATTGGTACAATTAACATGTTAACATCATGTACATGCAATTAGAAATCCTTTTACAACCTCTTAGTGCCACATTCATACAAGTCAATTTTAGTCCACATTTTAGTTCTAATTAACCATGTAAGTCACTTTTCACCATGTTAGAGTCATTTTGCACCCTATATGAGTCACTTTCCACAATCTATATGTATAATTAACATGTTAACATCATATACATCCAATTTGACATCTTTTACCACCTATTAGTTCCACTTTCATACAGGTGAATTTTGTTCCACATTTTGGTTCTAATCAACCATGTAAGTCACTATTCACCATATTAGAGTCACTTTGCACCCTATAAGAGCCACTTTCCACCATATACAACAATTAACATGTTAACATCATATACATCCAATTTGACATCCTTTTACCACCTATTAATGTCACTTTCATACAAGTTAATTGTGTTCCACATTTTGGCTCTAATCAACCATATAAGTCACTTTTCACCATATTAGAGTCAATTTGTACCCTATAAGAGTCACTTTCCCCATATATTAATACAATTAACATGTTAACATCATGTACATGCAATTAGACATCCTTTAACCACCTCTTGGTACCCCCTTTCTTACAAGTCAATTTTGGGCCACATTTTGGCACGAATCAATCATGTAAGTGACTTCTCACCATATTATAGTCAATTTGCACCTTATAAGAGTCATTTGCCATCATATATTGGTACAATTAACATGTTAACATCATGTACATGCAATTAGAAATCCTTTTACAACTTCTTTGTGCCACATTCATACAAGTCAATTTTGGTCCACATTTTAGTTCTAATTAACCATGTAAGTCACTTTTCACCATGTTAGAGTAATTTTGCACCCTATATGAGTCACTTTCCACAATCTATATGTATAATTAACATGTTAACATCATATACATCCAATTTGACATTCTTTTACCACCTATTAGTTCCACTTTCATACAGGGCAATTTTGTTCCACATTTTGGTTCTAATCAACAATGTAAGTCACTTTTCACCATGTTAGAGTCATTTTGCACCCTATATGAGTCACTTTCCACAATCTATATGTATAATTAACATGTTAACATCATATACATCAATTTGACATCCTTTTACCACCTATTAGTTCCAATTTCAGACAGGTGAATTTTGTTCCACATTTTGGCTCTAATCAACCATGTAAGTCATTTTTCACCATATTAGAGTCACTTTGCACACTATAAGAGTCACTTTCCACCATATATACAACAATTAACATGGTAACATCATATACATCCAATTTCACATCCTTTTACCGCCTATTAATGCCACTTTCATACAAATTACTTTTGTACCACATTTTGGCTCTAATCAACCATGTAAGTCACATTTCACCATATTAGAGTCATTTTGCACCATATAAGAGTCACTTGCCACCATATATTTATACAATTAACATGTTAACATCATGTACATGCAATTAGACATCCTTTATCCACCTCTTGGTACCCCTTTTCTTACAAGTCAATTTTGGGCCACATTTTGGCACTAATCAATCATGTAAGTGACTTCTCACCATATTAGAGTCACTTTGCACCTTATAAGAGTCACTTGCCATCATATATTGGAACAATTAACATGTTAACATCATGTACATGCAATTAGAAATCCTTTTACTACCTCTTAGTGCCACATTCATACAAGTCAATATTTGGTCCACATTTTCGTTCTAATTAACCATGTATGTCACTTTTCACCATGTTAGAGTCATTTTGCACCCTATATGAGTCACTTTCAACAATCTATATGTATAATTAACATGTTAACATCACATACATCCAATTTGACACTCTTTTACCACCTATTAGTTCCACTTTCATACAGGTCAATTTTGTTCCACATTTTGGTTCCAATCAATCATGTAAGTCACTTTTCACCATATTAGAGTCACTTTGCATTCTATAAGTCACTTTCCACCATATATACAAAAATTAATATGTTAACATCATATACATCCAATATTGACATCCTTTTACCACTTATTAATGTCACTTTCATACAAGTTAATTTTATTCCACATTTTGGCTCTAATCAACCATATAAGTCACTTTTCACCATATTAGAGTCACTTTGTACACTATAAGAGTCACTTTCCCCATATATTGATACAATTAACATGTTAACATCATGTACATGCAATTAGACATCCTCTAACCACCTCTTGGTACCCCCTTTCCTACAAGTCAATTTTGGGCCACATTTTGGCACTAGTCAATCATGTAAGTGACTTCTCACCATATTATAGTCAATTTGCACCTTATAAGAGTCACTTGCCATTATATATTGGTACAATTAACATGTTAACATCATGTACATGCAATTAGCAATCCTTTTACAACCTCTTAGTGCCACATTCATACAAGTCAATTTTGGTCCACATTTTAGTTCTAATTAACCATGTAAGTCACTTTTCACCATGTTAGAGTCATTTTGCACCCTATATGAGTCACTTTCCACAATCTATATGTATAATTAACATGTTAACATCATATACATCCAATTTGACATCTTTTACCACCTATTAGTTCCACTTTCATACAGGTGAATTTTGTTCCACATTTTGGTTCTAATCAACCATGTAAGTCACTATTCACCATATTAGAGTCACTTTGCACCCTATAAGAGCCACTTTCCACCATATATACAACAATTAACATGTTAACATCATATACATCCAATTTGACATCCTTTTACCACCTATTAATGTCACTTTCATACAAGTTAATTGTGTTCCACATTTTGGCTCTAATCAACCATATAAGTCACTTTTCACCATATTAGAGTCAATTTGTACCCTATAAGAGTCACTTTCCCCATATATTAATACAATTAACATGTTAACATCATGTACATGCAATTAGACATCCTTTAACCACCTCTTGGTACCCCCTTTCCTACAAGTCAATTTTGGGCCACATTTTGGCACGAATCAATCATGTAAGTGACTTCTCACCATATTATAGTCAATTTGCACCTTATAAGAGTCATTTGCCATCATATATTGGTACAATTAACATGTTAACATCATGTACATGCAATTAGAAATCCTTTTACAACTTCTTTGTGCCACATTCATACAAGTCAATTTTGGTCCACATTTTAGTTCTAATTAACCATGTAAGTCACTTTTCACCATGTTAGAGTAATTTTGCACCCTATATGAGTCACTTTCCACAATCTATATGTATAATTAACATGTTAACATCATATACATCCAATTTGACATCCTTTTACCACCTATTAGTTCCACTTTCATACAGGTGAATTTTGTTCGACATTTTGGTTCTAATCAACCATGTAAGTCACTTTTCACCATATTAGAGTCACTTTGCACCCTATAAGAGCCACTTTCCACCATATATACAACAATTAACATGTTAACATCATATACATCCAATTTCACATCCCTTTACCGCCTATTAATACCACTTTCATACAAGTTAATTTTATACCACATTTTGGCTCTAATCAACCATGTATGTCACTTTTCACAATATTAGAGTCACTTTGAACCCTATAAGAGTCACTTGCCACCATATATTGATACAATTAACATGTTAACATCATGTACATGCAATTAGACATCCTTTAACCACCTCTTGGTACCCCCGTTTCCTACAAGTCAATTTTGGGCCACATTTTGGCACTAATCAATCATGTAAGTGATTTCTCACCATATTATAGTCAATTTGCACCTTATAAGAGTCACTTGCCATCATATATTGGTACAATTAACATGTTAACATCATGTACATGCAATTAGAAATCCTTTTACAACCTCTTAGTGCCACATTCATACAAGTCAATTTTGGTCCAGATTTTAGTTCTAATTAACCATGTAAGTCACTTTTCACCATGTTAGAGTCATTTTGCACCCTATATTGAGTCACTTTCCACAATCTATATGTATAATTAACATGTTAACATCATATACATCCAATTTTACATCGTTTTACCACCTATTAGTTCCACTTTCATACAGGTGAATTTTGTTCCACATTTTGGTTCTAATCAACCATGTAAGTCACTTTTCACCATATTAGAGTCATTTTGCACCCTATAAGAGCCACTTTCCACCATATATACAACAATTAACATGTTAACATCATATACATCCAATTTCACATCCTTTTACCGCCTATTAATGCCACTTTCATACAAGTTAATTTTGTACCACATTTTGGCTCTAATCAACCATGTAAGTCACTTTTCACCATATTAGAGTCACTTTGCACCATATAAGAGTCACTTGCCTCCATATATTGATACAATTAACATGTTAACATCATGTACATGCAATTAGACATCCTTTAACCACCTCTTGGTACCCCCTTTACTACAAGTCAATTTTGGGCCACATTTTGGCACTAATCAATCATGTGACTTCTCACCATATTAGAGTCACTTTGCACCTTATAAGAGTCACTTGCCATTATATATTGGAACAATTAACATGTTAACATCATGTACATGCAATTAGAAATCCTTTTACAACCTCTTAGTGCCACATTCATACAAGTCAATTTTGGTCCACATTTTGGTTCTAATTAACCATGTATGTCACTTTTCACCATGTTAGAGTCATTTTGCACCCTATATGAGTCACTTTCCACAATCTATATGTATAATTAACATGTTAACATCACATACATCCAATTTGACATTCTTTTACCACCTATTAGTTCCACTTTCATACAGGGCAATTTTGTTCCACATTTTGGTTCTAATCAACAATGTAAGTCACTTTTCACCATGTTAGAGTAATTTTGCACCCTATATGAGTCACTTTTCACAATCTATATGTATAATTAACATGTTAACATCATATACATCCACTTTGACATCCTTTTACCACCTATTAGTTCCAATTTCATACAGGTGAATTTTGTTCCACATTTTGGCTCTAATCAACCATGTAAGTAATTTTTCACCATATTAGAGTCACTTTGCACACTATAAGAGTCACTTTCCACCATATATACAACAATTAACATGGTAACATCATATACATCCAATTTCACATCCTTTTACCGCCTATTAATGCCACTTTCATACAAATTACTTTTGTACCACATTTTGGCTCTTAACCATGTAAGTCACTTTTCACCATATTAGAGTCATTTTGCACCATATAAGAGTCACTTGCCACCATATATTTATACAATTAACATGTTAACATCATGTAAATGCAATTAGACATCCTTTAACCACCTCTTGGTATCCCCTTTCTTACAAGTCAATTTTGGGCCACATTTTGGTACTAATCAATCATGTAAGTGACTTCTCACCATATTAGAGTCACTTTGCACCTTATAAGAGTCACTTGCCATCATATATTGGAACAATTAACATGTTAACATCATGTACATGCAATTAGAAATCCTTTTACTACCTCTTTGTGCCACATTCATACAAGTCAATTTTAGTCCACATTTTCGTTCTAATTAACCATGTATGTCACTTTTCACCATGTTAGAGTCATTTTGCACCCTATATGAGTCACTTTCAACAATCTATATGTATAATTAACATGTTAACATCACATACATCCAATTTGACATTCTTTTACCATCTATTAGTTCCACTTTCATACAGGTCAATTTTGTTCCACATTTTGGTTCTAATCAACCATGTAAGTCACTTTTCACCATATTAGAGTCACTTTGCATTCATATAAGAGTCACTTTCCACCATATATACAAAAATTAACATGTTAACATCATATACATCCAATTTGACATCCTTTTACCACTTATTAATGTCACTTTCATACAAGTTAATTTTATTCCACATTTTGGCTCTAATCAACCATATAAGTCACTTTTTCACCCATATTAGAGTCACTTTGTACCCTATAGAGTCACTTTCCCCATATATTGATACAATTAACATGTTAACATCATGTACATGCAATTAGACATCCTCTAACCACCTCTTGGTACCCCCTTTCCTACAAGTCAATTTTGGGCCACATTTTGGCACTAATCAATCATGTAAGTGACTTCTCACCATATTATAGTCAATTTGCACCCTATATGAGTCACTTTCCACAATCTATATGTATAATTAATATGTTAACATCATATACATCCAATTTGACATCCTTTTACCACCTATTAGTTCCACTTTCATACAGGTGAATTTTGTTCCACATTTTGGTTCTAATCAACCATGTAAGTCACTATTCACCATATTAGAGTCACTTTGCACCCTATAAGAGCCACTTCCCACCATATATACAACAATTAACATGTTAACTTCATATACATCCAATTTGACATCCTTTTACCACCTATTAATGTCACTTTCATACAAGTTAATTGGGTTCCACATTTTGGCTCTAATCAACCATATAAGTCACTTTTCACCATATTAGAGTCAATTTGTACCCTATAAGAGTCACTTTCCCCATATATTGATACAATTAACATGTTAACATCATGTACATGCAATTAGACATCCTTTAACCACCTCTTGGTACCCCCTTTCCTACAAGTCAATTTTAGGCCACATTTTGGCAAGAATCAATCATGTAAGTGACTTCTCACCATATTATAGTCAATTTGCACCTTATAAGAGTCATTTGCCATCATATATTGGTACAATTAACATGTTAACATCATGTACATGCAATTAGAAATCCTTTTACAACCTCTTAGTGCCACATTCATACAAGTCAATTTTGGTCCAATTTTAGTTCTAATTAACCATGTAAGTCACTTTTCACCATGTTAGAGTCATTTTGCACCCTATATGAGTCACTTTCCACAATCTATATGTATAATTAACATGTTAACATCATATACATCCAATTTACATCCTTTTACCACCTATTAGTTCCACTTTCATACAGGTGAATTTTGTTCCACATTTTGGTTCTAATCAACCATGTAAGTCACTTTTCACCATATTAGAGTCATTTTGCACCCTATAAGAGCCACTTTCCACCATATATACAACAATTAACATGTTAACATCATATACATCCAATTTCACATCCTTTTACCGCCTATTAATGCTACTTTCATACAAGTTAATTTTGTACCACATTTTGGCTCTAATCAACCATGTAAGTCACTTTTCACCATATTAGAGTCACTTTGCACCATATAAGAGTCACTTGCCTCCAATATTGATACAATTAACAGGTTAACATCATGTACATGCAATTAGACATCCTTTAACCACCTCTTGGTACCCCCTTTCCTACAAGTCAATTTTGGGCCACATTTTGGCACTAATCAATCATGTAAGTGACTTCTCACCATATTAGAGTCACTTTGCACCTTATAAGAGTCAATTGTCATTATATTATTGGAACAATTAACATGTTAACATCATGTACATGCAATTAGAAATCCTTTTACAACCTCTTAGTCCCAATTCATACAAGTCAATTTTGGTCCACATTTTGGTTCTAATTAACCATGTATGTCACTTTTCACCATGTTAGAGTCATTTTGCACCCTATATGAGTCACTTTCCACAATCTATATGTATAATTAACATGTTAACATCACATACATCCAATTTGACATTCTTTTACCACCTATTAGTTCCACTTTCATACAGGTCAATTTTGTTCCACATTTTGGTTCTAATCAACCATGTAAGTCACTTTTCACCATATTAGAGTCACTTTGCATTCTATAAGAGTCACTTTCCACCATATATACAAAAATTAACATGTTAACATCATATACATCCAATTTGACATCCTTTTACCACTATTAATGTCACTTTCATACAAGTTAATTTTATTCCACATTTTGGCTCTAATCAACCATATAAGTCACTTTTCACCATATTAGAGTCACTTTGTACCCTATAAGAGTCGCTTTCCCCATATATTGATACAATTAACATGTTAACATCATGTACATGCAATTAGACATCCTCTAACCACCTCTTGGTACCCCTTTCCTACAAGTCAATTTTGGGCCACATTTTGGCACTAATCAATCATGTAAGTGACTTCTCACCATATTATAGTCAATTTGCACCCTATATGAGTCACTTTCCACAATCTATATGTATAATTAATATGTTAACATCATATACATCCAATTTGACATCCTTTTACCACCTATTAGTTCCACTTTCATACAGGTGAATTTTGTTCCACATTTTGGTTCTAATCAACCATGTAAGTCACTATTCACCATATTAGAGTCACTTTGCAACCCTATAAGAGCCACTTCCCACCATATATACAACAATTAACATGTTAACTTCATATACATCCAATTTGACATCCTTTTACCACCTATTAATGTCACTTTCATACAAGTTAATTGTGTTCCACATTTTGGCTCTAATCAACCATATAAGTCACTTTTCACCATATTAGAGTCAATTTGTACCCTATAAGAGTCACTTTCACCATATATTGATACAATTAACATGTTAACATCATGTACATGCAATTAGACATCCTTTAACCACCTCTTGGTACCCCCTTTCCTACAAGTCAATTTTAGGCCACATTTTGGCAAGAATCAATCATGTAAGTGACTTCTCACCATATTATAGTCAATTTGCACCTTATAAGAGTCACTTTGCCATCATATATTGGTACAATTAACATGTTAACATCATGTACATGCAATTAGAAATCCTTTTACAACCTCTTAGTGCCACATTCATACAAGTCAATTTGGTCCAGATTTTAGTTCTAATTAACCATGTAAGTCACTTTTCACCATGTTAGAGTCATTTTGCACCCTATATGAGTCACTTTCACAATCTATATGTATAATTAACATGTTAACATCATATACATCCAATTTTACATCGTTTACCACCTATTAGTTCACTTTCATACAGGTGAATTTTGTTCCACATTTTGGTTCTAATCAACCATGTAAGTCACTTTTCACCATATTAGAGTCATTTTGCACCCTATAAGAGCCACTTTCCACCATACATACAACAATTAACATGTTAACATCATATACATCCAATTTCACATCCTTTTACCGCCTATTAATGCTACTTTCATACAAGTTAATTTTGTACCACATTTTGGCTCTAATCAACCATGTAAGTCACTTTTCACCATATTAGAGTCACTTTGCACCATATAAGAGTCTCTTGCCTCCAATACTGATACAATTAACAGGTTAACATCATGTACATGCAATTAGACATCCTTTAACCACCTCTTGGTACCCCCTTTCCTACAAGTCAATTTTGGGCCACATTTTGGCACTAATCAATCATGTAAGTGACTTCTCACCATATTAGAGTCACTTTGCACCTTATAAGAGTCAATTGTCATTATTTATTGGAACAATTAACATGTTAACATCATGTACATGCAATTAGAAATCCTTTTACAACCTCTTAGTCCCAAATTCATACAAGTCAATTTTGGTCCACATTTTGGTTCTAATTAACCATGTATGTCACTTTTCACCATGTTAGAGTCATTTTGCACCCTATATGAGTCACTTTCCACAATCTATGTATAATAACATGTTAACATCACATACATCCAATTTGACATTCTTTTACCACCTATTAGTTCCACTTTCATACAGGTCAATTTTGTTCCACATTTTGGTTCTAATCAACCATGTAAGTCACTTTTCACCATATTAGAGTCACTTTGCATTCTATAAGAGTCACTTTCCACCATATATACAAAAATTAACATGTTAACATCATATACATCCAATTTGACATCCTTTTACCACTTATTAATGTCACTTTCATACAAGTTAATTTTATTCCACATTTTGGCTCTAATCAACCATATAAGTCACTTTTCACCATATTAGAGTCACTTTGTACCCTATAAGAGTCGCTTTCCCCATATATTGATACAATTAACATGTTAACATCATGTACATGCAATTAGACATCCTCTAACCACCTCTTGGTACCCCCTTTCCTACAAGTCAATTTTGGGCCACATTTTGGCACTAATCAATCATGTAAGTGACTTCTCACCATATTATAGTCAATTTGCACCCTATATGAGTCACTTTCCACAATCTATATGTATAATTAATATGTTAACATCATATACATCCAATTTGACATCCTTTTACCACCTATTAGTTCCACTTTCATACAGGTGAATTTTGTTCCACATTTTGGTTCTAATCAACCATGTAAGTCACTATTCACCATATTAGAGTCACTTTGCACCCTATAAGAGCCACTTCCCACCATATACAACAATTAACATGTTAACTTCATATACATCCAATTTGACATCCTTTTACCACCTATTAATGTCACTTTCATACAAGTTAATTGTGTTCCACATTTTGGCTCTAATCAACCATATAAGTCACTTTTCACCATATTAGAGTCAATTTGTACCCTATAAGAGTCACTTTCCCCATATATTGATACAATTAACATGTTAACATCATGTACATGCAATTAGACATCCTTTAACCACCTCTTGGTACCCCCTTTCCTACAAGTCAATTTTAGGCCACATTTTGGCAAGAATCAATCATGTAAGTGACTTCTCACCATATTATAGTCAATTTGCACCTTATAAGAGTCATTTGCCATCATATATTGGTACAATTAACATGTTAACATCATGTACATGCAATTAGAAATCCTTTTACAACCTCTTAGTGCCACATTCATACAAGTCAATTTTGGTCCAGATTTTAGTTCTAATTAACCATGTAAGTCACTTTTCACCATGTTAGAGTCATTTTGCACCCTATATGAGTCACTTTCCACAATCTATATGTATAATACCATGTTAACATCATATCCCAATTTTACATCGTTTTACCACCTATTAGTTCCACTTTCATACAGTGAATTTGTTCCACATTTTGGTTCTA